>NW_019174720.1:0-110460 GCF_002260705.1 Seriola dumerili | reverse complement strand
GAACCAACCTGTCTCTCTGCTTAGGATGTGAATTGCTGTCCTCAAAGGAGTGGCTTTTCTCCTTGAGATGTAAATGGACAGCAGAGTCTAAGCCTGAGAGTTGGCTCTCCCCTGTGTTGGGCCCATGGCGTTTTATGCAATGGTTGTTTTGTTTCTCCAATGTAGAGGTCATTGAATTCCTCGTTGCATTGGACTGCATACACCAGATTGCTTTTGCGGGTGTGTGGTGTTTCTGTCCTTGGGATGTACACAGCCTCTGTTCTGAGTGTGTTGTGGGTTTGAAATACACAGGGATACGGTGTTTTGTTGAGATTGCTGAGTTTTTCCGATACTCCCAGAGACACATATGGAATGACTATGTTGTTTCTCTTGTTTTGTTTCTCAAACCACTTTGCTGTTTTTTCCTTCTGGAAGTAGCTGCATGATTTCACAAAGTCCAGCTAGGGTAACCACAAGTTGTGAGGGCATCCCTCAGGTGCTTGTGTTCTGCCCTTGGGCCTGTGAGCTGGTGGGCACGTTATCAGCTCTGTGTTGCAGGGTTCTGATAACACCAAGCTTGTTGTTCCAGAAGGGTGTGTGAGTCGAAAAGTAGAATATTGGTCTGTGTTGTGTGGGTTTTCTGTATAGCCCACATGTGGAGGCTCGTGTCCTTTTTCATATGGACGTCACAATCTAAAGAATGGCAAACTATTGTCCTTGGATATCCTCTCTGTGAACTTGATGTTTTTTGTCCACTGAGTTAATGTGTTCGGTAAAAGCTGCACTCTTTGGATTGATTTTAAACCCATGTGTCGTCCACATCCTAACGCAAGTGGCTCGTGTTGTTCTTTAAAGGAGTTCAAAGCTTGTTTTCCCACCTCCTCCATGTATAGATTTGCCACAATAGGGGATATCTGGGTGAAACCCATGGCGCAGCCGTGTTTTTGTCTATAAAATTTGCCAATTAAACTGGAAATATGTGGTGTTCAGGCCACAAATCCAGGAGCTGGCAGATGTTTTCAGGTTTGAGATTTGTTCGATTTTGCAGGGAATTGTCCTGTGTGAGTCGTTCTCCTTACCGTAGCCAGTTCTGAACAGAACAAACTGGCCAGATGGACCCAGCCGACTTAGATCGCCTGACAGCAGCCCGTTGTTCCCAAGGCGTCCGCATGAATCAGCAGGAGGAGCAGATGTCGTTCTGCACAAGGAGTGAAGGAGATGGCGGACAGTCAGGATCACTTTAAAGAAGCATGACCACGCCAGGTGAACCTCTGACCATCCAAGTACAAGAAGTTCTCAACCACCTCAAGAAAGAGAACTCCTCTTCCGCGGCCATGGGATTCTCCACTCTCTCCTCCAGAGAAGTTTTCCGGTGAGTCTGGAGGATGCCGGTCATTCAGATGTTGATTGTGAAATGCATTTTGAACATCTTCCTACAGCCTTCCGTACGGAACGATCCAAAAGTTGCCTTCATGGTCTCTCCATCTTACCGGGAGAGCGAGGGCGTGGGCTACTGCTGAGTGGTCCCAGGTTCTTCGATTTGGAATCCGTAAGGACTTCACCGAGGCTCTGAGGAGGATTTTCGATCCCATTTCGTCAGACAGAGAGAGGGCATGTGAGTTGAAGCACGATCAAGCAAGGGGTGGACTCTGTTTGTGACTACGCCATGTCCGCTTTCGCACCTTAGCCACAGACAGCGGATGGAATGACTTCGGTCTCTTTATGAATGTGTTTCTCAAGGGTCTGTCTGACCAGATTCAGGATTATTAGTGCCTCTCGATCTGCCACCTGACCTTTGACACCCTAATAACCCTTGCCATAAGAACAGACAATCGTTTACAAGAACGCAGACAAAGCTGCACCTGGGGCATCCTCAACAGGACGCCATCAAGAGCCGTGCTTGCAGCTGCTACCTCCGGTTGGCGTGGTTCCTCACACGCTTTCCATCACCTGTCCACGCAGAATTCAGCCTTTGAGGGGGAAGAGGAACCCATTGCAGCTGGGCCGAGCCAATGTTACCATGGAAGGAGCGTCGTCGTCGTCTGCAGGAAGGACGATGTTTTTATTGCGGACAGCAAGGTCATCTCCTCGCAGCGTGTCCAGCAAATGGGCAGGCTCGCCAGTAATCGGGAGGGTACTGGTGAGCCGTTTTTACTTCTCGACTTGCCTCCCCGAGCCTTAAACAGAAATTTAAGGTAAGAACAACGCAACGAACATCCACTGTCTCCCTTGGGGTTCTCATTGATTCCGGGCAGATGAAGAGTCTCATGGACTGGGAATTTTTCTAAAAGACTTAATCTAAAGACTGAACAATTAACCAAGCCATTAGAGGCCAAGGGCTCTCGATGGGAGACCAGATATTCAAGGTGACTCACAAGACTGAACCTCTGCAATTATTATTGTGGGTGACCACCATGGCACCATGTGTTTTCATGTGTATCACTCTACCCAGTCAACCCTCTGGTGCTGGGCTATCCCTGGGTTACAGGACATACCGTACTGGAAGAATCTTGAACTGGGCTGAGGGTTGCAAGAACAAAGTGTTTTAAGTCTTGTCATGATAATGCCTGTGAAAACTGTTTTTGTAACCCTGTCTCTGCTAAACCTGACACAGACTCTGAAGCTCCCGACGCTGACATCGGTGCCAGTTGTTAACCATGACCTTGGAGAAGTTTAACAAAAGTAAGGCTACTTCTCTTTCCTCCCACAGACCTTATGATTGCCCGCATTGAGTTTGATCCACCTGGGGGCCCTTATTTCCTAAGGGAAGATTATATTCAATCTCTGGTCCTGAGAGGAAAGCATGACTGAATATATTGAGACCTGTTTAAAGCCGGTCTTATCGTCCTCGTCATCTCCAGCAGGGGCGGGTTTTTTTTTTTGTAGGGAAAAAGGATGGGTCTCTCCGACCATGCATCGACTATGGGCCACTCAATGACATTACGGTTAAGAATCGATACCCTCTGCCACTCATGGCATCCGCCTTTGATCAACTTCAGAGGCCCAGGTCTTCACTAAATTAGACTTGAGGAATGCATATCACCTGGTTCGAATCCGAGAGGCGATGAATGGAAGACAGGCTTCAACAACCTCATGGTCATTATGAATATTTGTTATGCCATTTGGATTGACTAACGCTCCTGCTGTATTCCAAGCAATGATAAATGACGTTTAAGGAGACTTCCTGAACACTTTGTCTATGTATACTTGGATGAACATCTTGATTCTTTTCCAGATTCAGACTCTCATGTTCGCCATGTACGTCAGGTGCTCCAGCGGTTGCTGGAGAACCAATTATATGTCAAAGCTGAAAAAGTGAGTTTCACGCGACACTGTATCATTCCTTGGTTCATCATAGCCCTGGGAAGAAGATACAAATGGACTCGGGCTAAAGTTAGTGCTGTGGCTCAGTGGGCTACACCTGATAGCCGCAAAAAGGTTCAGCAGTTCTTAGGATTTGCTAACTTTTACAGGCGGTTTATCAGAAACTTCAGCGCCATAGCAGCACCTCTTCCACACGCTTACTTCTTCCAACAGACTCCGTTCCTGTGGTCCCCTCAGGCTGAGGAGGCCTTCCAGCAGCTCAAGGTTCGCTTCACTACTGCTCCCATCCTCACCGTTCCTGACCCCCCAGCGGCAGTTCGTGGTGGAGGTGGAACGCCTCCAATGACGGGGTGGGTGCAGTCCTCTCCCAACGCTCCGAGAAAGACAATAAGCTTCACCCCTGTGCCGTCCTTTCTCGGAAAGCTTTCACCAGCTGAGAGGAACTATGATGTCGGTAACCGTGAGTTTATTAGCTGTCAAAGTAGCGCTTGAGGAGTGGAGACATTGGTTGGAGGGTGCACAGCACCTTTTATTGTTGGACTGATCATAAAAATCTGGAGTATATTCGCAAGGCTAAAAGACTGAACTCTCGTCAAGCCAGATGGACATTGTTTTTTAACCGTTTTAACTTGTGCTGGTCATACAGGCCGGGGTCCCAGAACACCAAGCCCGACGCCTTGTCCGTCTGTTTGACACCGAGCCTACTGCAGGGAACCTGAACCATCCTACCACTGAACGTGTGGTTCGAGCGTGACTTGGCAAATAGAATTGAGGTAAGCAAGCTAATGGTGAGAACCCGACACCTAGTGGTTGTCAGCAAATCGCTTGTTTGTCCCTGTTGCCTATGCGACAGGTGATTCATTGGGCTCACACTCGCTGTCACCTGTCACCAGGAGTCCAGAGGACTATTGTATGGCCATTCCAAAAGGTTTTGGTGGCCCTCAATGAAGAGGGAAGTCCAGGAGTATGTAGAGGCGTGTCCTCTGTGCTCGCAAAAAGAACTCTTCCGGGCACAGATGGATTGCTGCAGCCACTTCCGTTCTACTCGTCCTTGGGCTGAGATATCTTTGGACTTGTCACGGGCTCCAGTCTCAGAAGGTAACAACCTACTGTTCTCACAGTGGAGGACAGATTTTCTAAAATGACTCATTTCATTGCTTTGCCTAAACTGCCGTCTGCCAAAGAAACAGCAGAAGTTATGATGACCCATGTGTTCGTGTCCATGATTCCCTAGAATATTGTTTCGGACGGGGCCCCAGTTCATCTCCAGGTTCTGGAAGGAGTTCTGTGCTCTCATTGGAGCCACGTGAGCCTCACCTCTGATACCACCAGAATCAAACGGCCAGACAGAACGCCTCAACCAGGAGCTGGAGACTTGCCTTCGTGCTGGTATCGCAGAACCCGGCCTCTTGGAGCAAGACCTGGTATGGGTGGATAGCCCACAACTCACTTCCCACCTCGGCCACCGGTATGTCCCATTCCAATGTGTTTTCGGCTACCAGCCCTGTTTTTCCCGAGGTGGAAAAAGAGGTCACTGTTCCGTCGCTCACACATGGTCCGACGTTGCCATGAATCTGGGCAGACCTGCCCGTAGGGTACTCCTTCGCAGTGTGGACCGTATGAAGAGGGCTGCAGATCGGAGCGTCGACCCGCTCCGCCATACCAGCCTGGCCAAAAAGTCTGGCTCTCAACACGGGACTGCCTCTCCATGTTGTCTCCAGGAAATTGGCCCCCGCGGTTTGTGGGTCCATTTCCTGTGGCCAAGGTCATCGGCCCCTCCTGTGTTCTGCTGCGTTTGCCCAGGTCCATGAGGGTCCACCTGCCTTCCACGTTAGCCGGGTGAAGCCGGTCAAGGAGAGTCTATGGTTCCCGTGGCCAGGCCTCCTCCTCCCCCCAGATGGTCGAACGGGGGTCCAGTCTACTCAAGTCAAGACCCTTCTGCGTGCGCAAAAGGGTCGGGGCAGGCAGTTCTTGGTGGGACTGGGAGGGTTATGGTCAGAGGAACGTTCCTGGGTTCCTGCAAGCTTCATTATGGACCCTGATCTCATCTCTGACTTTTATGCTCGGCACCCACAGGTTCCTGGGCCGTCTGAGCCGTCCTTGAGGGGGGGTATTGTCATGATCTGTGTCTGGTTGTGTTTAGTTTTCTGTCTTGTGTCTTATGTTGTCTCATCACTTCCTGTTTTTATTTTGACATTTGACTCTCCTTTGTGTCAGGTACTTGCCTTCCTCCTGGTGTCTCCCGTTGGTCTGATTGTCTTCCCCGCCTGATTGTTTCCACCTGTTCCGCATTACTCGTGTATATCTGTCTGCGTTTCCCTTTGTCTGTGCAGTTCGTCTTGTTCCATATCGTGAACCTCCCGGCCCCACGTCCATGTCATTGTTACCTCTGGTCTTGTTCCTTTGTTGCTTGGTTTAGTTTTTTCCTCATAAGAGTGATTTTTGGTTTTCTGGCGTTTGCCTTTTTTCCTCTCAGAGTGATTTTCTTTTTGTCTCTAGTTTGTTACTTTGATACTTTGTGCTTAGTCACGTTATTGTTTGGTTACTTTGTTGTTTCCTCTTAAGAGTGATTTTCTTTTGTACTTTGTTAATAAATATCATTTTGTTGAACTTTTTTGAGTCGTGCATTTGGGTCCTGTCCAAGTTCGAGTCTGGACAGGAGGAGGTGAAAAAAAGGCTTTGAATCCTTTAAAGGAACAACACCGAGCCACTGGTCAGGTAATGTGGACGAACATGGGTTAAAATCAAATCCAAAGAATGTGCAAGCTTTTACCGAACACATTAACTCAGTGACAAAAACTAAAAAGACGATTACATTAGGTGTCAATGAGAGTGAGACAGGTATTGCTGCCGGACTCGGCACCCCTGTTTAAAGTTTGTGCAGACCCTGCCTGTCAAAGTTACATTTTATGAATCCCAACAACTATGTCTACATTTTCAGAAAGAATTATTTGTCTCCTTTTTACGGTTTGGCCGTGAGCTCGAGTTAAAAATAAAAATAAAGGTTAATTTTTACTGCTTCATGCACTCTAGCCAACTGACGCTTTCACTCTAACTTTGAAGAAAAAGTGATTTCCGCTCCTCCTTTGAGTGCTCATAGTTTGAAAAGTTTACATGTTATGTAAAAACAGTTGCTGTGTTTTGGAGAGAGCAGAAGTTTTCCTCCGTTTTATAGTTTGAATCACATTTTTACGTGCAGGTATGAGAGAGCTGGGTGACTCAGAAAAAAGGTGAAATTTTGTAGAAAAAAGTGTGGGTTTTTAAAGAAAATTCCAATGCATTCCTAATGCATTATTTATTCCCAGTATTTTGGGAATAACTTTGGGAAAAATTTGAATTTTAACACCAAAAGTCATAGCACCTCTTTCGGGATCAAGACGCACGTTTTGATGTATATATTACCAGTGTTTTCTCAAAGCTGTGGGACGAGATACGCGCCAAAATTTGGCGGAAGAATAATAATAAGCCCAAAGGAACTCCTCTCAGCTATTCTAGCTGTAGAGGAGTTCCTCGGAGCTGAGCACCCGTGGCACTAATAAGCCCGAATAGCTGAGAGGAGGCGAAGCCCCGAGGCACATCCTTCAAACCTGGAATTAATCATAATACAAGTGGTTAACTGATCAAACAACAATATAAACATTTCCTAAAGCTAATAGTCTATAAATGTGTATTACACAGCAGTTATTTGACTGTAATAATAATAATATGGACATTCTGGATGTCTGTGTTACCTTGTGTGAAGGATGCTTATGGTATGGTCACATGAAAGACATTGTCTTAAAGTTTACATGTTACATTTCAAACATTGTATGGGATAGAAGTTTGGGATTGACCTATTACATAGAAACATCTCATGAGTTACAGAACGGTTAGATATTTAATTATATATTCTTTCTCAGATCTGCGCCTGTGAAGAGTGTTCTGCTGGTCACTGCTCAGGGTGGAATGTTGGTTCAGCAGTGTTTCCTCTAGGATGTTTTTCAGCAGTGGGGGGCATGCTCTCCGAGCAGTTGACAGCAGATTTTACTTTCAAAACCTATTTATTGGCTGGCCAGTTGAATATGCTTTTATCACTACCATTGAACTTTTACAATATATATCTCGCCATATACAATGTCAAGAAAAATAAATACCTTTGGTTTGTGAAAAATAAATGTTACTTCAACTCTAACCAGTTGAAAATGTAAAAAGTAAAAAATAAATAAAACAATAACATTAAATAAATAAAAATAATAAATAAGTTTGTCTCTGTGTGCCCTGCGATGGACTGGTGACCTGTCCAGGGTGTACCCCGCCTCTCACCCGAAAGGATGTTGGGATAGGCTCCAGCCCCCCCGCGACCCTACTAGAAGATAAGCGGTAGAAAATGGATGGATGGATAATAAATAAACATATAAAGATCAGCTAGATGGGGCTGTAGAGTCAGTGGCAATGTTTGCACCCATGCTCAGAGCACTTGATTTTCAGCGTTATATAGTTTACACTCACATCACATCTGATTACAAGTGTGAACATTAAAATATTTACCTAACCATCATCATTTACGAGTCAGTAAAAGGCTTATGATAGGCTACCTGACTAGCGTCTTCTTTCATGTTGTCTTTCTCTTCTTAGAGAGTATCTGAACAAGCTCATCTGAAATTGCAGTCAGCAGTTAATACATAATGACATGTAGATATTAGCTTAATGCTATCAATTAGTTTACCCAAGTTAGCGTCACTGAGTTGGCTAATAAGTCTACCTTTTCTCTGGGTAATTTCGCTGCCTTATTCCTCACGACTACACTTCTCTGACTCTGACCTGGTACCCCTGACGTGATGTCACTTTCAAGGCTGCGCTCTCGTGAGTAATTAACTCCAATAGGATCCCCCAACCCCCCACTCCCTCCTCCCCTCTTCTCCCCTCCCCCCGCTGGGTTGCGCTCATCATCACACACGGCTGTGCTGTGAAGGTGGAGAGATGTGGCGGTGGTGGCATTTGTGAACAATAAAAAAAAAAAAAAAAAAAAAGAAATTCGAAGGCGTGGCGGCTATGATTTAGCAGTGGCAGGCCGCCACTGCTAAATGAATGTAGAGGAAACACTGGGGTTATACTTTATGACTCTTATCTAGAGAGGGACAGAGGAAGGGAGCTTGGTGTGTGTGTGTGCGTTCATGCATGGCACAGAGAGGCCAGGATTCACACCTTAGTGATAATCAGTCCCTTTGGTGTTATTTGTCCTATATAAGAAACAATCAAATATCATTGGACAGAGTCTTATTGTTACAAACTGGAGATTTTGCCTATGTTCTCCAGTTGCCTGGTGTCCATTGGTTGATCCTCTGGAGCTGACCCTTTCATCCTTGGTCTGGTTGTGTGTCTCTCTGACATGCTAACAGTGTTGTCTGTTTGTGAGAGAAGGGTCCTTTGTCTCTGTTTCCTATCGATTTGATAGTTTGATGGGGGGAAGAGTAACAAAGTGTCAATTTTGGGTCCATAAGTCTGCAGGTCCTTACAATGAACTTCTTTAATGGCTTGTGACTGATGCCAGGCCAGGTATGTACGCTACACTAGTGTAATTCTACAACTTAAATTTGTCAGTCATGTTAAAACTGGTACAAATGGTTGTGGTGAGTGGAACATTTCACATTTCACTCAAGTGGAAAGGCATTACTGTGTGTTGTGTATCAGTTTATTTCCTTTATTTCAATGTAAGATATGTAAGGATTAATTAGCTGTTCAGCCTCCTGCTGCAGCTCTTCTGAGACCTCCAGCAGGAAGCAACTAAAAAACTGGGTGTCCTTTGTGATAAATATGACGAGATGTATGTGGGCATGTAGGGAGTACACTCCATAACTACTGTCCAAGGATAACTTTGAAGTGAACTCTTCAAACAAGGTCACATTGGTGATGGCGTTACCATCTGAAACTGCCGCTACTCTGTTATTTTTGATGATTTTGATGAAGCCTGGGAACACTTCACCACGCTCCAAAAACTGTCAGCTGAGTGTCTTCGGTTGGTTCAATATGGCGACCACAGCAACATGTAATGTAATGTAATGTAATGACTTTGTGGTCCTTTTCTTTCCCCTTTGTGCTTTGTTGTTTTCCCCTCCCTCATGAGTGTGTTTGTCCCCAGTTTGATCTCTGTGCCTGAATTTGTGTGTGTGTCAGCTGGGCGTGGCTTCCTGGTTCCTGCTCCCTCCACACACAGCTGCTTCTCATCCAGTCATCAACCCACCTCCTGGTGCAGTACAAAGGACCGGTTCAACTCACCATTCTCTGCCAGATCGTTTCGTCTGTTCAAGTGGTATTAACGAAGCTCGGGTTGCTACCTGTTTGCTCTGACTCTTTCCAAACTTTTGTTAATCATGTTGTTTTTGTGCTTCAGATTCATAATCCTGCCACCTGCCACGCTCAGCTCGTGTCTGATCTTGCCAGCTTGGATTTTGTTTGCCTACTCAGCTCTGTGGATTCCTGTGTGTAAGGCCATCTCCGCCATTATCCCCATGCCCTCAGTACTGTAACCAGCCCCCATCCCACACCATAAACTTAAAGTGCAATAAAAGACTTGTTTTCACTACTACTCTGTGTTCTGCCTCGTGGGTTCAGATCATACCAAAACTCTAGATAAACTAGAACTCATAGTAAGAGCACACAAATCATTTTGTGCCAGCCAGTTTTAACATGTAGACTATAGCACAGGCCCATTCTTTGTTGAAACAAAAGGGGGGGGGGTAAATAAAACAATAATTGAGAGCATCATTCAACACCCCCACTTGCTCTCAGATTATCACCAACAAAACAAACATATTTACAACCAGTCAGAATTCATATTACATACATATTACATCACTAGGATTTTTCAGTTATCCCCAAACATAAATCTGGCAAATTTAGCCAACTTAAATTTTGTTGCAGGCTTGGTCATTACATCCGCAACCATCTGGTCAGTTGGACAATATTCTAATGACACCTTACCATCATTTACAGAAGAACGTATGAAGTGGTACTTAATGTCCACATGTTTACATCGCTGCCTACTGACTGGGTTTTTAGCTAAAGCAATTGTACCTTGGTTGTCTTCATACACCCTGGGTATTACATATACATGTTTATCAAAGCCACTTAAAAGTTGTGTGAGGTACAGACACTGTTGGATGGTTGCAGCCAGAGCAATATACTCTGCCTCACACGTGGACAGTGCTACAGTAGGCTGCTTTTTTGTCTTCCACGACACCAAAGTGCCGCACTTAGTCAGGCTTACACAATACCCAGTCGTACTTCATCGATCATTTACATCACCAGCCCAGTTTGCATCAGTGTAGGCATGGATACCCAGGTTCTCATCTGTAACAACTTCTTACCACTTGTCCCTCTAAGATACCTCAGCACGTGTTTGACTGTCCCAAAATGCTGATCAGTAGGTTCATTAAAATACTGTGACAGTTTGCTCACAATGTAACTTAAATCAGGTCTTGTACAGTCAGATAACTCAGACTACCTACTGCTTCTCTGTATCTTGAAACATCATTCATCAATGTAGCATCATCTGTGTAGTTCAATTTCTGTTCACAAGGTGTTGATCTGGGTTTACAATCATGCATGTTAAACCTTTCAAGAATTTTCTCAACATACTTTGCTTGAGACATTGTTACAGTTGTTGCTCTGTTCAAAATCAATACCAAGAAAATGTCTTAGTTTGCCTAGATCCTTCATTTTGAACCTTGCTGTAAGCATGTCTTTTGTAACCTTCATAGCATTTTCATCACTTGCTGCAATTATTAAGTCATCCACCCAAATTACCATGATCACCTTTTCATGTTCTCTTTCTCACGTGTAAACACAGTGATCAGCCTGGTTTTGTAGAAACTTGTTTTGTGTCAAATACTCATGTAACAACTTATTCCAATTCCTGCCCGATTGTTTCAGCCCATACAATGACCTCTCTAGCTTGCACACTAACTCTGTGTCTGTGTGAGATTTCACCTTGTACCCCTCTGGCTGTTCCATGTAAATCTCACAGTCTATAGGGGCATTTAAATAGGCAGTCTTAACATCCATTTGGTGTAGGATCAAATTTTCTTGTGCTGCCTTCTGCATCAAAACTCTGACACTAGTCATATTAGCTGTAGGAGAAAATGTCTCCTCATAATCCACACCCATCTTTTGACTGTACCCCTTAACAACATATCAGGCCTTGTATTTTTCAGATCCATCAACATTGGTTTTAATAGCGTACACCCATCTACCCCCCACTGCTTTCTTGCCCTCAGGCAGGTTGGTCAGGGTAAATGTGTTGTTCTCCCTAAGTGAATGCATTTCCTCATCCATTGCTTTGACCCATTCTCTTGATTTATCCGAGGTTACAGCTTCTGTAAATGACACAGGTATGTTACACATCACTCGATAACCGTAATCTAAATTACTCTGGACTTGATCAGTCTCCCCCTCAGACATGTTTTTAGACACATGACAGTCTGTGTATCTGTCTGGCCTCCTCCTCTCTCTGGTAGGGTAACGCTTAGACTCAGGCTCACACTTGACCTCAACTGACTGTGGTTGGTGGTGGCTGACTTCAGGTCTCTGTTCTGCTTTAACATGGTGATCTGGACTTCTGGACCTGTACTGTATGAAGTCATCATCCTCAGGTGCAAAATTAGTCTGTGTCTGTCTTTCTACACCTGATTTAGCCACAAACTTTGCTCCTGCACCTTTTTACTGACAGGAAAGTAAACAATGTGTTGGGTCCGGTAGGAGCACGTTTGGTTATTAACTAAGAATCCTTAGAATCCTTAATAAATCATTGACGTATGACGTTAATTAATTATTAATCAGTAATATTGTGTTAATCAATATTAATTCATAATATGGGGCACCACCCGGAAACCGGGAACAATAACCAAATCAGTTTGTAGTCTCATAACCTTAATAGTACACTCCAAGTAATGGGTCCCTAGGTCAGGGACCGTGAGTATTAATTGAAGGATTAAGTTCGAGCTCAGACCTTCTCAATCAGTCATGGATCGCAATGAACATACACAATAATGACTAAAGACTTCTCTTTAAACTACAATGATATTTTTTAAATCTCCACAGCAATTAACAAAGTTAACCAGTCTTGATTTATCCTAGTATACTACCATCAATTGACTAATCTACACATATAAGAGGAAAACAGCCATACAATCAAGTGATGTGTGTGTGTGTTTGTGTGTGTGTGCGGGTATGCGTATGTGTGTGGGGGTGTGTGTGTCTATGTGTAGGTATGTGGGTGTGTGTGTGAGGTAAGATGGCGGGTGTGATCTGTAGCGATCGCGTCCCGCAGAGGTCCAAGATGGCGGACGGGTCTAAGCGTGTCGACCACGTGGGCCAAAATGGCGGACAAGATTAGGTCTCGACTCGACGACCTAAGACGGGACGCCGACTTGGGGATCGGGCTTCCCGTACACCTAATTCGAGTCCACAACACACGTGTCTGGCGGTGGAGGGACGTCGAATATGTATATATATGTTTGTATGCGTGACAAAACAATGAACCTATATGTTAGTGTTTATGTAGGTGCGGCAAAGAAAACATACGACTCACGGCGGAGCCGGGCGACCACGGGATGGGAAGAATGGTTACTCAGTCCACAGAGAGCGGGCGTACGGCCGTGAAGCGGTAGGCCCGTTGTCTGATCGGTTATGGGACTGATCAGTTCACTCCACACCCGTGGTGGCGCATGCAGCAGTCCCGCAACGGGACACACAGTTATCAAGAGCGGTGACCATCAACACGCCGCACACAGCAGCCTCACCACTCTCGACTATAGCAGGTCGCGGATACGGCGATCCGTATTACAACGAACAGTACACTTTAACACAACAAATAAAATTTAAACTAGCATCCACAGCTAAGTTATTACATGATTACTACAGTCTCTGCCCAGACGTAAACCTCTTACTTGGATCGCCTCCAAGCGATGGGGTGTGTATCAGTCCGTCGGTGGAATCCAACACGGTTACTCCGATGTGGTCCTGACGGTGCCGTCCTCATTCGTGAGGGTTGCGGCGGCTGATTTCTCGTCGGCAGTGAAGAAAACCAGCGATTTCGACTTAATAAGAGGGTAACGAACGTCGAGCTGTCTGTGCCTCCGTGAAGAATTTGCTTCCTCCTTCTGCAGGTAAGAGAGATCGTGATCTGCGTCGGCAGAGACCCCTTGTCGGATCCACACGTGGTGTTCCGTTAAACACCACAAAAATGAAGCAACAACTAAAAAGAAAAGGGGGGGGGGGGGGGAGGAGGGGAAGTCTCAGCTCGTCCAGCGAGGGGAGAATCTCCAAACTCCGCGGGGAAAATGTGCACAGGGTTGTTACCTCCGTTAGTAGACTGGTTCACGAGAGAGAGCGGGCTACCTCTGCTACAGCTACGATGGAAAGGCGATGGTCAGTATGTGAGTCTGACCTTTATAGATGCGGTGACGTCACGGCGGAGTCGCCGGGGTCCCCTGTATCTCCGCTAATGGGAAGCGTGAGTTTGGGACTCCCCCAGATTTCACACTCAGGTGTGAACTGCAAGGCCTGCTGGGAGATGGAGTCTGTGAGGGGCCGTTTTTGGCGCCCTTTCCTTTGTTTAGGCCTGAGGCTAGAACTTAGGCTCTGAGGTCAGGCTTCTGAGGTTACATGTAGGCCGGAGCAGGCCTGCTCTAGGTCGACCACATGTTAAGGCCCAACAAATGTATGCAGGACCCAATAAAAACACACTTTTCACACCTTGGATCAAGTTTTCTCTTGTCTTGTGTATAAGCAAAACACCCTAAACCAAACCTTTGCATTTTAGACAGATTTGGCTGTCTTCCTATCGACATCTGGAATGGTGTCTGCCCTGTGCGTTTATTGAAACACCTATTCCTAACCACAGCAGCGGTCTGGACTGCATAAGTCCACAGTTGTTTTGGCAAACTGCTTCCGATTAGCATGCACCTTGCCATGTCAAAAAGTGTGCGCCAATTTCGCTCAGCAGTTCCATTTTGTTGGGGAGAATATGGTGCTGATGTTTGATGCCTGATTGAATTCAGTACCATTATCAGATCTGAAGCATTTCACTTTGCCGTATGGAGCAGTATCAGCTAAAAACTTCTCTGTAGCTAGTACTGTGTCACTTTTATTCTTCAAGAAATACACAAACACTGTACTGGAAAAATCATCAGTAAATGAAAGTGCATATCTGTACCCATCTCTCGACTCTGGGTGAATTGGTCCTGCCAAGTCTGTATGTACAGTTCTAGAGGGGTTTTAGCCCTCACATCAGGGTCTCTGTTTCTCGTCTGGTAATACTTTCCCTGAGTGCACACTTCACAATGTAGAGGTATGTTTGTTGAACCTTTAATTTTCATACCGTCCACAACATCTTGTAACTTCTGAATGTCATTGTAAATGCAGTGTCCAAGTATCTCATGCCATGTCTGCATATCATGACATCCCTTGCATTGATCATCACATTCATCGTCATCATTATTATTTACTGTATGCAAATAATATAGTCTATCATGTACGTGTATGTGGAATTTGGTACCGTCTTTGTGGATCAGAACGTCCTTCCCCTTCTTGAAGATCACCGTCGCTCCGTTGGCAGTAGCTGCTTTCACAGATAGAATGTCCTGTGGGTAAGATGGAACATATAGCGCCTGCCTCAGCGTTGTGATCAGGTGTCTTCCTTTGCTGTCAATCAGACAGACTTCTGCGTCGCCTCGGCGCTCTGCGACGCCCTTGCACCGCGTACCGTCCGCCAGCTCCACGCAGTGTGTCCTGGCCTGGAACCCGTCGTCAAACCTTTTAAACTTTGTGAGGTCTGTGACGATGTGCGAGGTCGCCCCGCAGTCGACCATCAGGCCTCTCACGTTCACTCCTGCTGCTCCCTCGCTCACTCGGAAGACGTACTCCTTGTCCTGGTCAGCTGTCTCCCCGGAAACCTTTCGTGCGTCGTCTCGGGTCCCGCCGCTGTTTCCGTCTGCAGGTCGTGTCCCGGTGTGTGTTGCTCTTGCAGTGGCTGCACCAGAGTTTACGCTGGCAGGCTCTGGCCAGGTGTCCCTTCATGCCGCATTTAAAACACACCACCTCCGCCGCGGCCCTCTCGGCTCCACGGTCACCTGTCACAGCAGGTCTCCCTCTCTGCTGTCGCACGTTCATCACGTTGTCATCTGTTGCTGCTGCGCGCATTTTCTCTGTGTCCTCGTAGCTGCGTAACTTTGTTTTGAATTCAGCAAAAGATATCGACTCATCACGCTGTGTGACATGGATCGCGAATGGTTTGAAAGACTCCGGCAAACCTTTCAACACCATCGCTAACAAAAGTCCATCACTTAATGTTTCACCGGCATTTCTTAGCGCTGTGATTGCGGTCTCCGCCCGGATCACGTACTCAGTCACACTTTCACTCTCTGACTTCTGGAGTGAAGTCAATTCTGTGTAAAGGCTTATGATCCGTGGCTTTCCTTTACCTTGATGGTAGTCTCTTAAAATGCGCAGGGCTTCCCGCCCGTCGTCGGCAGCCTCCCGCATCACCAGTGACAAACTCTTATCGTCCAAAAACTGAATTAGTTCTGCATAGGCTTCCGCATTCTTTCCTGCGTCTTCAAGCAACTCATCCGCGTCATTGTTGGTGGGCTCTGTTAAAATTGTGTCCTTTAACCCTTCCAAACGAAGGTGTCCCAACCCTGCTGCGAAAATTGTCTCTGTGTTTCTCTGGGCCCATAACCTGTTGACAGAGCATCCCGTACAGCGGCTACGTGTTGTGAACCGCAACAACCTAACATGGAGCAAAAGAAAGCGTAAAAGAAAAACGAGAGACGCTCTGCTGCTTGGCATAGCACTCACACTGCAACAACTAGCCTCAGCTACGTGCAGGAGGACTTTTTATTAACCACGCCCACTATACAGGTGGCTCGTGTGCGTCACAAATTAAATATGTGACAAATTAAATATGCCCATTCTTTGTTGAAACAAAAAAAGGGGGAGGGGGGGGTAAATAAAACAATAATTGAGAGCATCATTCAACAGTATTATTAGTGCCACGGGTGCTCAGCTCCGAGGAACTCCTCTACAGCTAGAATAGCTGAGAGGAGTTCCTTCGGGCTTATTATTATTCTTCCGCCAAATTTTGGCGCGTAACTCGTCCCGCAGCTTTGAGAAAACCCCGGTAATATATACATTAAAACGTGCGTCTTGATCCCAAAAGAGGTGCTATGACTTTTGGTGTTAAAAATTCAATTTTTCCCAAAGGTATTCCCAAAATACTGGGAATAAATAATGCATTAGGAATGCATTGGAATTTTCTTTAAAAACCCACAAAATTTTACCTTTTTTCTATAAATTTTCACCTTTTTTCTGAGTCACCCAACTCTCTCATACCTGCATGTAGAAATGTGATTCAAACTATAAAACGGAGGAAAACTTCTGCTCTCTCCAAAACACAGCAACTGTTTTTACATAACATGTAAACTTTTCAAACTATGAGCACTCAAAGGAGGAGTGGAAATCACTTTTTCTTCAAAGTTAGAGTGACAGCGTCAGTTGGCTAGAGTGCGTGAAGCAGTAAAAAATAACCTTTATTTTTATTTTTAACTCGAGCTCACGGCCAAACCGTAAAAAGGAGACAAATAATTCTTTCTGAAAATGTAGACATAGTTGTTGGGATTCATAAAATGTAACTTTGACAGGCAGGGTCTGCACAAAATTTAAACGGGGGTGCCGAGTCCGGCAGCAATACCTGTCTCACTCTCATTGACACCTAATGTAATCGTCTTTTTTTTTCAAAAGAATCTCACTCTGTCTTCGCACTGAGCTTACTCACTCATTTTAAGGAATATCTGAATAAAATAGAGACTGTAAGAAACTTCTGGCTTCAGTGTCTGTCACGGTGTTTTCGGTTTTTGAAAAGAAGTAACGGTTTTCTCATAATTTGCAATTGTTTTAAGCCATGTAGAAGCCAAATTCTGGGCAGATTTTCACATTGCCATGGCAACGGCAGCTCCTGACCTGTGTGCGTGTGTGCGTGCCTAGCAACCAGATAACCAACTCTCCAAGCTCCGCTAGCTTTACATTAGCCGCATGTTAGGTCTTAAATTACATTTAGTTAGGTCTTAAATATGTAAGTCCATTTACTGCTTCCTTTGTTGCTTTTCTTTTTGTTTTGTTAAATGAGTGAATGAAGTTGTGACGGTCTCCGCTGAGACAGAGGAGAGGAGAAGCTACTAGCCCTCTCTCGCTGTCACTTCTAGTCGCGTTGCTCTCCTCCCCAGTAATGTTAAATTTAGCACAGAAAAAAACATAATAGTGGTAATTTAAATAGCGGTTCATGGGATTTATTAACCCTCAGGGGTCCCTCTGTCCTTTTTTGGACATTTTCTTCACTTTTCTTTTTTGATTTGCTGATCATTTTGGCTGTGATACAGCTGAAGGTATGGATTTCTGCAAGAAAGTGTCTTTTTTGACATATTTTTAAAATCTAATGTCAGTTACTGTTACAGGTCTATTATACACTGGTAACACATTTTGTACCCTCTGGGGTTCCTCGCATCCAAAAAAGGACACACAAAGAAAATGCTATAAAATCATCATATATCAATATTTTTTTCTGCTTTTTTTTGCATACATCTCTTAAACCACTTCAGTTCTGCTCAAACCTACCAAATGTTTATTAGTTTTCAGGATTTTAACCCTTTAAATGCCAGTTTGAAGACATGTTGCCTCTTGTTTTATTAAAAAAAACAACACAGAATATGAGATATTTCCCACATAATACATGATGGAGGGATGTGACATTGTTTCATATCAGAGTCTTTTATATCAAGACATTTCTCAAAACCAGAATATGATCAGGGTGACTTTTGAACACTGGAAATAAATCATGTACTCATCCCGGCAGTAGCCCCCGTGGCACTCAAAATTTCCCTGGAATTTTCTAGTTATTGTTATTATTATAGTAGACAAATTTGTGCTGTTTCATAGAAAGTGTTTACCTTAGCACAGAGACTTACAGAATTTGAATAGTGAGCCTCAAAGTGATGAGAGTACCCTTCACCTCTCCCTCTGACTGCAATACAAATTCAGAAGCTGATTTCCAGAGAAAACAAGAAGTGACTCTTTTTTGTAACTCGCTCCTGTGTCCACATTTTTAGCTCTAGAAACACCAAAGCCACATGATCTGTGCACAAAGGTCTTGTGCCGATCATGGTCTGCTCATGGTTCTGATAGGAGTTACGGTTAGCAGTTGTTTGAGAGCCAAAATCTCACTCAGCTCTGTCAGGTCTTCCAGCTAGACACAGCTGTTCAACGTGGCTCGTTAGGAGACTCTTAATGAGAAACTTAATGTTCCTGTTTTCTTCATCACAGTGTCTAACTACCGCTGTACATTTAAAATTACACTAGTTTTGCTCTAGCACTCAGAGCTTTCTGCTCCTTTTAGCGACTTCAACGATGTCTGCTGTCTTATTTCAAGCACAACTCCACTCGCTAACCGGAGCTAACTGCGCACATTAACTGCCATCCCTGAAAATTTTCTTTAAAAAAAAATCTGACAAGATCTTTTAAATCCCACAATTTCCAACCGTCATTGACTATTTTTACATCAAAACTTTGTCCAGTATCACCCAGTTTTGGTCTCATTCTGATATCTTTTACAGTTTTTGAGGAAATTTCCCTTAAGTGCAGAGAGTGCTGTCCAAAGCTCACATAGACGCACATGTTAAACTGAGCTCTGAAGCTCTTGCCTTCAACAGAGTTGAGGGGAGTTTAAAAACTGTAATAAAACCTTAACTGTAAACTGAAGGTACACATATAAGATATCAATCTCCTTATTGAAGCCTTGGGACAGTTGTGGTGAGGTGTTATCTTTTCAATAGGACTTGTAGAATCCCTTCTATCCAATTCTCTAAAATTCACAGTCACCACAGCAACCCGTGTCTCAGCAGGTGCTACTGACAATTACTGGGCAGAAATGGACAACGCTGATGATTCTGATTGGCTAATTAGACTGATTAACTCTTAGTAAATCAACACGGTGTATTTGCGTAAACTTGTGTGTGTGTGTGTGTGTGTGTGTGTGTGTGTTGATGTGTGGCCCTTTGTAGGGCTGCTGCGATTAGTCGCTATAATCGACGACGTTGACGATGAAAATGCATCGACGTCAATATTTTGCGTCAACGAATCATTTCTCATACATATATTATTTGTGGTGGCAAGTCACTATTACCTGCCATATATTTATTCTGTATTTGTTTTTCATGGTGACACTGCTTCTCTGTCCTCTGGCCTGCTTACTCTGCTCTCCGAGAGAGGCACACACACAGAAACACACAGACACACATGCGGAGCAAACAGCACAGCAGAGTCTGTGTCAGACACAGATCCAGGTGAAGTAAAGATAACGTAAGTTAAACCTATAACTATGGATCTATGAGACCGAATGATGACCATCACCACAGTCTTATACCTTGTCCTACTACCTATCCTCGAGACCTTATGTCAACAAAGTCATGTGACTGACCTTAAGAGGCTTGGCTTGCCGCCTATAAAAGCATCCCGGTGAACAAGCCTCTTCCTCCTGCCTGGAACGCCTCAGCCTGATCCATAGTTATAGGTATAACTTACAATCTATTTTGACCTCACTCAGACGGTCACCACGGTCTTCTACGTTTGATGACTGATGCCAGCAGGGTCGCAAGGGACAGAGGACCCCACAGTGCCACAACTCCTTGCTAACAGACAAAGTATATAATTCACTGACTCTTTTGGCTCAGCAGATTGCCAAAAGTAACAGCATCTTATGAGAGAGGGACTTAAGGTCTGCTTGCTCAACAGGTTCATAAGGGGTCAGCGATGTTAACACCAGTGGGAGATCCCACGATGGAGTTCTCAGCACCCTACCCAGATGCAGGCAATATGCCCCTTAACAAACTGAGAAACCAAGGGATGTCTCCCCACAGACACTCCCTCTACTAACTCGTGAAAGCAGCAAATGGTGACCGCACACACCTTGATAGTACTGGACGCTCTCCCTGAGTCCAAGAGTGACTGAAGGAACCGTAAGACTATTTGAATAGAACAAGAGGGAGGGTTGCCCTTCTGATTGCAACACCAGTCAGAAAACGTTCTCCATTTCTGGCTATAGCTAACTTGTGTGGAAGGAGCTTTAGCACTGTGTATAATCTGCGTGACAGCTTCACCTAACTCCACCGGGGGGGGCTGCAAAGCCGCCACGCCCACAATTACAGAGTTGCCGGTTTGGGGTGCCAAATCTGGCCGTCTGCTTGGGACAGGAGATCTTTCCTGACCGGCAGGGGCCACTGTCGGCCATGGATCAGGTGGAGTAGAGCAGGAAACCAGTGCCAGGACCATGCAAAGTCCTGTAGCAATCTTGTGTAAGGACATGGGGGATCAGAGGCAACAGAGGAAAAGCGTACGACCAGCCTGTCAGACAGGTCGCAACTCTAATACATTGATGGCCCCTCCTAGGAGGGTACCACACACCCCTCACCATTCTGCCTTCCCAGACTGCACCCCAGCCTGTTAAGGACGCATTGGTGGACACCACCATCCTGCGCGATGGGATGTTCCTCAACGGGACCCCAAGGCTTAGGAAGGATTTGTTTTTCCATGTTTTTCCAAATTAATGACTGTTTCACCCTGAGCTTTACACACCTGTCTTGGATGGAGTTTGAAGGCGTTTAACCATCTTTGCAGCAGCCGAGCCCCGAGAAGGCCCAAGGGAACCACAGCGACTGCTGATGAGATCATCCCCAACATTCTCTGGAACTGAGCCAGTTGTACATGGTTGACGACCCTCCGAGTGTCTTGCATTGCCTGACTGCAACTTGAAGCGCAGATCAGCCAGTCGTTCAAAAAGGGCAGGTTCTTCAGACATTTCAGACACTTGTAGAGGAGACAGGGCAGCTGCAATCACCCTGGTGAACATTCTCGGTGAAAAAAAAGAGGCCAAATGGGAGTCCCAGAAAGGACCATAGGAACGGTCTGTGGTCTTTGCAGATGAGTACATGAAAGTAAGCATCTTTTAAGTCCAGGGAAGTGAACCAACCCCCTCTCTGGATTGTCTGCAGAATTTGTTTGGTGTTTAACATTTTGAAGGGTAACACCTTTATGAAAAAATTCAGTGGCCTCAGATCTAACATGGGCTGCAGGTTGCTGTCTTTATTTGGAATTATGAAGTGTTTTGAGTAAAACCCAGTGTGCTGTTTATTGAAGTTTACTCTCACAATTGCCTCCTTGTGCAGGAAGGTAATGATTTTGTCCTCTAAGACTTGTGCCTGGACCGGATCCCTTACCACGGTCACAAGGACCTCAGAAAAGGGAAGTGGACGCTGCCAAAACTGGATTCTGGCCAGAGTTCAACCTGTTCTACAACAGGTTTAACACAGCCTCACATGTTCTCTCTCCCACTGCTTCAGCTGCAGCTTCTCCTATTGCATCTCCTTCACAACCTGACACTGCAGCTGCAACTCTCTCCACACTGGGGTCAAGTCTCCTGTCCATTACAGCAGAGCAGATGAGGCTGAGCCTCTCCAGAGGATCTTCAACTTAAGTTTACAAACAGGGAGGGTCCTGGTCCTGTGGAAAACATCATGTCTTGTTCCGGTCTCTAAAGTAGGACGACCGGCTGAGATAAATGACTACAGACCGGTGGCCCTTACATCAAACATCATGAAGACCCTGGAGCAGCTGCTTCTCCACCTTCTGAAGCCACAAGTTGAACATGCTCTAGACCCCCTACAGTTCACCTACAAAGAACATATTGGAGTGGATGATGCCGTCCTTTACATGCTCCACCGGGCCCATTCTTAGTTGGATGAGCCAGGTAGTTACATGAGGATTATGTTCTTTGATTTCTCAAGTGCATTTAACACCATCCAACCCCCCCATCCTTAAAGACAAGCTGGAAGGGATGGGGGTGGATCCCTGCTTCACATCCTGGATTCTGGATTACCTGACAAGACTTCCACAGTACGTCAGGCTGGATAACTGTCTCAGGGACAGTGATGAGCAGCACTGGGGCGCCACAGGGGACTGTTCTGGCTCCGTTCCTGTTCATCCTGTATACGGCGGACTTTAAATACAACTCCTGTCCTGCCACATATGCCATCTACCAGGAGGGGCAGAGTCGGCTCTTTTCCTCATGAGGCTCAGGTCATTTGGTGTCTGCAGTGAAATGCTGAACATGTTTTATCAGTCAGTGGTGGCCAATGTACTTTTTTTGCTGCAGTCTGCTGGGGCAGCAGCATGTCCGACATGAACACAAGGAGACTCGACAAACTGGTCAAAAAGGCTGGGTCTGTGCATGGCAGGAGTCTGGACTCACTCAGGACTGTTGAGGAGAGACGCATCCCCTCCACAACATTCTGGCAAGACAGAGAAGCAGCTACACGTACAGCAAACATCTCATCTCATTGCGCTGCAGAACAGGGAAGTTCAGTGGATCCTTTGTGCCCACTATCATCAGGCTATATGACACCTCAGTCAAAGGAATTGGACTAATCTGATTATGTGCCTGCAATGCAATATCATTGAAGGCATATATTATTATTCTGCATACTTATTAGTGTAAATGCTGAGGTATTCACACTATTGTTCTTCAAATCTTTATATTTTATTCTTACTTCCTCCACTTTTCTACGGCCTCTAACTACTCCTTCATACTTTTTCATACAAAAACCATTCAACTATCAAAACGTTCAGCTTATACTGTAGATTATTCAATGTATATAACTTTTTTCTACTATTTATAATTTTCAAAATATTAAGCTTTTTCTGCGATTTTTTTTTTTTGCCATTCAAATGAATGGAGAGATTGTTCAAATCCTTTAAAGCTTCAGCCTCTTTGAGCTTCAACTACTTCAGCATACTTTCAGCTACAGACTTCATTCAAAGACTTTAAGGCTATTGAACTTGTATTCAACTTTTCGATGTCTTGTACAGTTTTTGAATTATCACAGACAGGCAGATAGACAGGCAGAGAGACGTAGCTTCATTCAGGAAACATTTGGCTGTTAATTTCAGTTTGCAATATAACTGACTCCATATTACATATATTCTAATTGGTGGATTACCTATGGAGCTCATTCTGATTGTTGGATTACCTTCAACCAGTGTTTTCCAGGTGTTACCTTTTTCAGAGATAAAGAAAGGCAGGCAGCCAGAGAGACAGCATTGTCACCATGGCACCCTCTGAGTGCAGGGAGGGGATACACAGCTAGGTCAAATTATCTGATTAGAGACTCCTCTGATATCTGTGGTGTTTATCAACCACTTTACTGACATTTCTATCAAAATCTTGCTACAGACTGCTCCAACACTAAATACAGACAATGATTTACACACCTCTCAAATGTTTAAAAGTTAGTACTCATGCTGGATTGGACCAACAGGGTTTAATTTAGTCTAACATTAGGTCTTATCAGAGTTTAGTAAAACTAGCTTTAACCCTTTAACAACCCCACCAAGAAAAAAGCAATGGAAGAGTCAAAGTGTGCTAAACCATATGGTCGAGCAGGCAGTTAAAGGGTTAAAATGAGTTAATCCAGGTCTAAAATTAAACCAAGCTCTGTTCATTTCAAATTAAACTCGGTTCAGTAAAGCCAAGTTTATTTATTTAAACTGAATTTAAACTTCAAGTTCAATTAATAGGCATAAGTGTGCATATCAAAATTAAAATTAGATAAATACATACGTAAATTAATATATAAATAATCTGCATGCTGTGAGAAGAGTGGTGGAAGGGGCTGTTAACTGCTTCCGAAATAAAACGTCACATTGTTGCTAGGTAGCTACAAAATTGCTCGCTTAACAGTAGGCTACTCATAATGGCTTGGCAGAAAAGCCCAAATTTGTCCTCCTTTGAGAAAAACTTGTTGGCTGAGTGAATGGAAGAATATGGCTAAATCATAGAAGATAAAAAAAACTGTTTTTCTTGTTATGTTTTCATAGACATTGTTATAACACTGCAGCCAGTGGAGTTTGAAGGGTCAGAAGTGGGGTCACCAGGTATGAGCGGCATTGATAACCATGATAGCCCTGATACGTTAGGTTCTCCAGTAAGGCACAAAGCTGACTGTTGTCGAAGATCCTACTGTCATGTGTTGACCCTGGCCAACGTGCTACAATGTTGGTTATCTCAGATTTTTCATCACACACCACTTGCACATTGATCGAGCAGGAGCTCTCCATTCACACCTCCAGGGTTCTGTACTGGGATGTGAATGCAATCAATAGCACCCAGCACCCCTTGAAATCTGGCTCACATGAACGTAAAGAGAGGTTTAAATTTAATCTTTCTTTAATTTAAACTAGTTTGGTGTAACAGGATTTCAATTTAAACCATGCTTTAATCTGGTTTAAAAGTTAAACCTTGTTGGTGCAATCCAGCCATAGAGGGAGATGACAGTTCCACTGGTATTATACTGGAGATCCTCCTTTTACTTTCCTCTAAGTGAATGGAGACGATGTTCAAATCAAATTCAACTACTAGAGAATACTTTCAGCTACAGACTTTATTCAAAGTTTCAACTGTTCACAATGCTTCCAGCTTTTAAGCGATTTTTCAGCTTATTCATATCTTAAATTAAAGTTTCTACTATTCAGGATGTAGTTCATCTTTCTGTTATTAACATAAATGATTACTTCTTCACATTTTCAAGGCATTTTATTCCCAACTCCACCTTTGGCAGTAAGTAATTTAGCTTAAAAGTGTTTCAACATGATTCACTTCTCAGCTTTAGCAGCTAATGGATTTCAGATCCTCCAGTTTAACATAGCCACATGGCCACATAGTTCAGTCTTCACACATCATGGCTTCCTTGATAGAAGGAAAATTTGTCCTGTTTCACAGAATGTGTCTACCTAAGCACAGAGACTTACAGAATTTGACCATGAGCCTCAAAGAGATGGGAGTACCTGCCACCTCTCCCATTGACTACAATACAAATTCAGGAGCTGATTTCCTGAGAAATGCAGAAGTGACATTTTTTGTAACTTGCTCCCATGACCACATTTTTGGCTCTAGAAAACAGCAAGCCAGATATGCTTCGCACAAAGGTCTTGTGCCCATGATGGTCCATTCATGGTTCTGATAGGAGTTACCCAATCACACAAACACACACACACACACAGTAAGCTGTTAACAAGTTAGTATACATGTCTTACTATGGTTGTGGGGAAAATTTTTGGGTTTGAAACCATCAGTGTGAAGTTATTTTGGCCGGTCGTGAAAGTTTCAAAAGGTTTTTTGGGGGACACTTGCAGCAACTGAGGTCAGTGTCTCTACGACATGAATGTAACTAAAAGGAACATGCTTTGTGCAGATTGAAATGAGAGGAGTTAAGTACATGCACCAAGCAGCAGGCACATTCAAAATTTCTCCAGGAATTTTCGAGTCCGTCTTATTCCTCTTCCATATCGAAATTTCAGCGCATAACTAGTCCCGCAGCTTTGAGAAAACCCAGAGAATATATATATCAATGGGTGCAGCTCGATCAGGAATGGTGTGCCATGACTTTTCTAAGCAATTCGAGTAACCATGGTGACGTGAAAGGCGAAAAAATTCCCATTGAGAATGAACGGGGAGACATCTTCAAAACAACCAAATTTGGAGCTCTACTGCTGCATCATACTTCAACGTAGAAAAATCTTTGAAATGTTAAATGGGTTACAAGACTTGACTCTTTTGGATTAAATTGGTATTTTGACAACTATTATGGTTTACACAAAATCACAGTTTACATTTTGTGTCATTTTTAGACTGTTTCAGACTTAATAATGGATGTGTATTGCACAGAATGTTCATAGCTAGAGTGGATGACATCATCGCTATGGTGGGAGAAGCTCTAGAACTCAACTTATTTCAATCGTCACAAATCACGGCTTCCTCGATAGTAGAGAAATTTGTCCTGTTTCATAGAATGTGTTTACCTAAGCACAGAGTCTTTCAGAATTTGAACATGAACTGCAAAGCGATGGGAGTATCCTCCACCTCTTCCATCGACTGCAGGAGCTGATTTCCCCAAAAACGCTGAAGTGACATTTTTCTGTAACTCACTTCTGTGTCCACATTTTTGGCTCTAGAAAAACACCAAAGCCAGACATGCAGTGCACAAAGATCTTGTTCCGGCCATGGTCCGCTCATGGTTCTTATGGGAGTGATCATTTTTTCACAAATAGCAGACATTTGAGAGGCTCGCCGAGCCAAAATCACACCCACATCTGAGTCAGCTCTGTGTCTTGCAGTTAGACACAGATGTTGGAACCAGCTCGTTAAGAGGCTCTTTGATCTATGTGATGTTTACAAACACAGCCACACAGACATACATACATACACACACATGCAAACACACGAACACACAAACAACATTGGGGCAGAAATGAATAAGGCTGATTCTTATTGGCTAATTACACTCATTAACTCTTACCCTTATTACTCTCAAGTATGAGAGCATGTATGTGAGTGTGTTCATGTGACATGTTCATCTGAGCTCTGTCTTCGAGCTGCACACAGGTGATGCTCGTCAACAGCCTGATTGATGTCTATGAGGGTTACAAACACAGACTCACACACACACACACACACACACACACACACACACACACACACACACACACAAAACAGTAAACTTACACTAGTTCTGCTCCAGCATTCTCTGCTCCTTTTAGCGACTTTCACTAACTCAGCAGCTTTTTACATGCTGTTCAGTGCCCAATTGTAACTTTAAGCACTGGATAACATTTGCGTCCCAGACAGGTTCATCACTTTTTTTCTTTGTAAGTTATTTTTGCCTTGATTATGATAGAGAGGGAGAGAGAGAGAGAGAGAGAGAGAGGATGACATAGCGCACACAGGGCCACGGGCTAGACTTGAACCATGGCCGCTGTGGTAAGGCTTACGCCTTCGGGTCCCCCTGGTTGTGATTTTTTTTTTTTGCAGTGCATATGTTCTCAAATTGATGGAGATGTTTTCTGAATTTGCAGCGTGTTATGTTTTGCATGTGTTTTCTTAAGTTGCAGTGCGTTGAGCACTCAGGGCCATCGTACAGGACAGAACCAACAACTAATGATGAACTTGATGATCCAAAATCCCATTTATGTGAGTCAGTTTTTGTTTTAGCATGTTTTGTCAGTATATTGTGTTCACATTAATAGCTGAACACTGCTCACATGAACACTGTGGTGAAAGTTTCCAATCAGTGAAAATAAAATGAATAAAACATGACATTTTTTTTCAATGTTTTACTTGTCTCAAAACAAACTTCTCAACTGATCCAAAATACAAACATATTCATTCTACATGCTTTACGTCTTACATGTGTCACTGCAAATTACAGGTCTAAAAATGAAATCTAGATCATAACACACCTGTTACACAAACCTTTCACACTAAACATCATCCTAGACTAGATCAGACATATAAATCATGCACATGTAGCCTCCTCATTTCTTTATCTTCCATCATTGTGAACTTCCCCTGGTGCAGCCTGTAAACAGGTTCCCATGGTTTTCTATAGCATACCTGTTTGTTTACCTGGGTATCATTTGGCTGTAAAACCTGAGCTCAGCTTCAGTGAGCTCGGTGCTGGTCAAGTTTTCTAATGCTCTCTGTTCATCTTAAATATTTCCTTTGCTCTTTGTTTAGAGATACAGTACATGATACCATGATACCTCTTCTTTCAGTCGGCCTTTGTCATTTCAGTGGTTCCTCTGGGTGATGACTGGTTGCTGTGTGTTCATATGTGTGTTGTGTTTGTATGTATTTTGAATGTTTCTCTCTTGGTATTTCTTTTGTTTGTTTTTTATGCTTTTGTGTTGAAATTGATGTACAGCACTTAGTAACCTGTGTTTAAAGAGGTGTGATATCAATAAAGTTTTACTTTACTTGGGGATTGATTATATTCCTCTACTGCGGTCATTACCTTGATGCATTTCATCTTATGCTTGATAAAAAGCCTGGACGGTTTACATTCTTCAGCTAAGTGCAGTATAAGCTTTCATATGGTCTGAGATACACTTAAGCAGACCTCTTCACACTGTCTCACACACTATCTCCATGTTTAGCCCCAGGACCGGGTTGCCAGGTCCCCCAGCAGCCTGACCAGCCACCACAGCAGTAACAGCAGTAAAAGCAGCCTGGTTGCAGTCTGAAGACTGCCACTGAATACAACTACAAGCACATTAACATTCATTATTGTTGTTGTTGGTCTGAAAGTCTTATTCAAGTCATGGTGTTTATAAGGGAGTAGTCTAAAACTAATTTTTTGTTCAAATTTTTAATGTAAGAAAATGATCTGAAAGATCTGAGAATATCCCTTAAACTTATTATTTTCAGAATTATTATCATTTATATTATACTTTTTTTAAAATCAAATATTAATGTTAAATGTTATACTGGGAATGAAACAATGGAGTTTTGTTTCCTTAGCAACAGATTTGCTGTGGAACAAAAGCACTAATTCATAATATAACAAGAATACAGATGGACTGTCCTGCTACTGGTGATGATTGGTTATATTTATCCCTCATGGAGCATGATCCTGAATTTGTACTGTACTTTGTTTTTCTCACATACATGTTTTGGCCTGTTAATGACAATGGGTCAAGAAAAACAATTACCAACAACAACAGATACTGACTGACTTCCTATCCTCAGGACCCAGTTCATCATTGTACTGTACACTGTAACATCACAGGTATTTAAAGGGTGTGTTGAGTTTCTAACGCATAAGGGAACATTTGACTAGGGAGAAAATATTGCTGTGTATGTGAAGGTGGTGTGTAGAGGATTACACCCTGAGCAATGCGGGAGTTGATATTGGTGACAGTTGTACTCTGCCTCTGGCTCTGATGAAGCAGTTAAATGGTAGAGTAGAGTAGGTTGATTTTCCGCCTCTGACTGAATCTGGTTAAGTTTAAGTTTAGGCTCTAAAACATTTTCCTAACAGAGAAGACTGTGGTCAAGGTTGCACATAAATGTTTTTGTATGTCCATTCAGCACTTGCTCATACACTGCCCTGAGGGATCCATCCCACCTCCTGCTGTGACACTGACCAGAAACATAATATCAGTTTGTTTTTTTCAAGTCTCCAACACTCCTGTGGATTTACAGGTTTTTACACAGCAGCAATAATCAATCAATCAATCAATCAATCAATCAATCAATCAATCAATCAATCAATCAATAAATCAATAAATCAAGTCATCTGAATTTCATTCAATTTCTTCTGACTAAAATAAACAGAAACAGACCGCAGTCAGTCTTCGGTTTGAGTTTTGATGTCACCAGCTGCAGATACGCTCTTATAAGGCAGACAGTTTTGGCATTGTTAGCTCTCCACACTTCATGAGTTCAGGTCTGACTGAGATAATTGCCTGTAAAACATGCGTGATGTTACAGTGTTTGTCTGTAGGAGGTCATAGGTCATGACAGAAATACTTTGCTCTCCAAAAGATCCACAGTCTTGTGAATGAGAGAGTTTACTCTTTAGCTTCAGATAGCAGCAAATCTGAACTTCAGGTCCACTTACTGGACTTGTTTTTTTAATTTAACCACATGTCGCAGTCTTCATCATTCACGTGAGTATTTCTTTTTTGTAAACTTCTGACTTTTACTCCACTACACGTAAAGACAAATATTGTACTTTTGACTCCACTACATTTCTATGAAGGACTCACTTACTTTGAAGCAGAGCATTTAGTCAGTGAATGAATTTTCTTTTACTTTGAAAATGTCATAGACATACACTGTGTTCATCACAGGAGAAATACAAATCACAGCCAACTCCTCCACTGTCAGTCATGCGTCAACCTGTCAGTGTCCTAATGATGGCAACGTTAGATAAAGATAAAAAAAAATATTAATTTAGTTTGAAATGTTTGCTGTGTTTACCAAGACCAACAAAACAAAAAAACAAATATGAAAACAGCCATTTATTGATTGTTGATTCAAATTGTGTTTTTTATGGCCATTCCTATAGGCTTTGTAGCATATTCTAAAAGTTTTTTATTCTACAGGTTCTGCAAGTAACTCCTTGTATTCAGTAGGCTGTTTCAGAGTCATCAGCTTCTGTAAATGTGGATCAATATGAGTTGACATAAAAACGTGGTTTTGAATACTTCAGTATTTTTAAAATCAACTATTTCAGAACTTTAACTCAAGTAAAAATGTGACTGGACAACTGTCACTTGTATTGGAGTCCTATTTGACCAGGAGGATCGGTACTGTGACTCCAGTGATGGAGTGGTGGACTTTGTCTCCATCACTCCATGCTCTGATCTCATTACATTACATCCCCATCTGTGCACTTCCACCTGTCATCACATGACTAAAGATTCACGAACCAAAGCCCCTTCCATTCACTGATGAAGACCATTAGATGCAGTTGAAAAGCTCAGTCAGTAAGTGGACCTTCAGTTAAAGAATTAATTTTATGTTGAACACTAATGAAGTTAATGATTCATGGACTCATTTTTTTCCTGTTGGTCATTCATCTCTGTGTTTGTGTGTGAAATCTCATCTCTTCCTGTGCTGTGAAGAAATGATGTTGTAGAACAGACTGAACCTGAGGAGACAGCAGGCTGCTGTGTGTCATGGAGGATGGCGTCTATCTCTATCTCTACTATCAAATCAACATACTTTAACTTGTCAAGTGTCTGTTGGAGATGCTCCCACTGTTACACATGTGTTTCTTCTCATTCAGTGTCTCGATGGACGCCGGTCCAATCAGCTGAGGGAACAGACAACTCTTCAGACTCGACTGCTGCAACTGGCCGACGCTGCTTCGCCGCTGTTTACCTCCCCTGTGCCCTTTTTCGCCATACTCCTCTTCATCAGTGCTGGCCATATTGCTATTGACATCTGAATCTAGATCAGTGCCTTTGAGTGGGGGACAGTCTATGGAGTATTCAATCTCCTCAACACATGGAGGTTCATCATCTTCAAAGCAACTGCAGGAGAGAGGAGAGGAGAGAGGAGAGGTGAGAGGGTTTGGTTTTCAAATGCCCTTTATTATACCACTGCAAGGAGAAACTACATCACTGTCATATTAGAGCAAAAACAGGAACAAAAAAAACAACAAAACAACAACCACATGGACACTTTCCTCAGATCAAAAATCAACAATTAGCTCCCCATCCTCTCGGACAGAACACAAAACCCCCCCTAGAGCCCACGCACGATTGAAGTCCTGCTTATTATTTTATAGAAGGCATATTCCGACCTTAGTCGTCCCTAAAGAACCAACACCGGCTCCACACTACCAGAATTCTGGGCCTTGTTCCTGCACGTCAGCCAGACAGCCAACTTGGGAGAGCCAGATAAAAAGTTCAACAAGGTCCAAACAGATTTTTTCTTTGCCAGATACTTCCAGAAAGACCGAAAGTCTCCCCAAGACCCTGAAACAACCTTTTTAGAACTTTAAACAATGATGCCAGCCTGGGACACTCAACAAACAAATGTGCAAGGGTTTCAGTCTGTGAACAAAACAAACACTCCTCCCTCACCCCAGGATCAATGTGCGTTCCTCTATCTGTTCAGAGCTATTGCCCAATGTACAATCCTCCACTGGAAGTCTGCTGTCCATTTTCCAACAGTCTGCCTGTACAGGGACCGCCAGTTGCCTTTTGGGGAAAAGTGTTGGCCAAAGTACTCAGTCCACCTCGACTCCCCAACCCCCGAGATTAAGGACTTTGACACAGGTCTGATAAAGCTCCTTCTTTCCAACATCCTGAAACTCGAACATGTCTCTGGCAGTTTGCAGTGCGCATTGCTCTGTTTTTTGTCGGACTGTAAATAACCAAAATATCTCCAAACTACTTAAGTTGAGTGGCCTCTCTTGTGGACGATATCTTTGTCCTCTGAGCTGCGTTCTGCTTTTTCTGTGGTGTCACTTATTTCACCTAATTTGTTTACTCTGCTCCAACTTCAAGCCCGTCGGCCACTGCGTGTGTCTGTAAATAATGTCACAAGCTGTCTGGTATTTATACCTCTCACAGGCATCCTAATTTGTGCAATGCAAACCTCTATTCCTGCGACATGATTGGCCGTTCATGATTCATTTGTGGGTGTGCAATAAGCATTAACTATATCGAACATTTATTGAACATTTTTTGTTTCTATCGAGGAAAATAATTTCGCGAAAATTATTGCTATCGTTTTATCGCCCAGCCCAACATAATACCAGAATTTACATTATAACATTTACACACATCAATGACATCTCTAATGAGAAAAATATTGTCCATAATTGTCCTGTCCAAAAAACAATAGTGTGTATGATACTTCCAAGGACTTCCTTGAGTCTGCTCGATAAATCTCTGGAGAGTATCTTGTAGTCTGTAAAAAGCAGACCTTTCACCTCTTAAGCCTGATGGACCCACTACAGTCCCACAGAACGGTGCAATACATAATTGAATAGAATAGAATCTGATGATGCACAGGGTAAACGAAGTGGCTAAGGGTTGTATTGTGTGCACATAGCCTCCTGTAGTGGAAATCATTAGTATTTTGTAGCCAGATTTCCTTTCAAGAGGTAAAAAACCCCTTTGGCACACTTTGGGTACCTTGGCTATCCAAGTCACGAAACAGCAGCGGAGTCTGTGAACAGGTGAACAAAATTTTATTTCTTTATTGACTTATGAAGGTTTGCTCGTTGTTTTGCCCTCTCTGTGAAGAATTAGACGTGACTGAAGGAAAAGATGCACAAAGAAGTATTTTATTAATTAGAATTGGATCATGGAAACTAAACTGAATGAAATTTAGTGAGTTACTAATGGGAAAATATTGTTGTATTTGCACCCAAACCAACCTATGAATGTTGGCCAACATAAATTAGGTTTATGAGTACATTAGAAACAAAAGAGATAAAAGAAATATAAAGTAAATAATGTGAGGTCATGTCAAGATTCGTCTGTCAAAATAAGGTGATGTGAGACATACAGTTGTGTTCAAAATAATAGCAGTCCCATATCACTAGCAACATAAATCACTGTTTTTGTTAGAATTTCAACTTCTACACTGCAAGTAAGTTTCTAGAAGGTTTAGTAAAGGTATAGAAAACCAACAGACCCAACAGGCATGACGTGCATGCTGCTGATTCTGTGAAACTGAATCATTTACTGAAAGGGGCGTGTTCAAAAAAATAGCAGTGCCGAGTTCAATTAGTGAGGTCATTGATTATGTGAAAAAAATAGGTGTTAAACAGGTGGCCCTTATTCAAGGATCAAGGCAACTGACGCTGCATATGCTGGCTGTGCATTTGTCCTTGAAAAACAGAGTAAAATGGGTCGTTCAAGACACTGTTCAGAAGAAGAGCGTTCTTTGAAATTAATAAAAGAGGGGAAAAACTATAAAGAAGTGCAGAAAATGATAGGCTGTTCAGCTAAAATGATATCAGACGCTTTAAAATGGCAGCCAAAACCAGAAAGGCGAGGAAGAAAAAGAAAAACGACTATTCGAATGGATCGGAGAATAACCAAAATGGCAAAGGCTCAGCCAATGATCAGCTCCAGGAGGATCGAAGAAGATCTAAGATTGCCTGTGAGTACTGTAACAATCAGACGACGTCTATGTGAAGCCAAGCTACCAGCAAGAAGCCCCCGCAAAGTCCTATTGTTAAAAAACATACATGTGCTGAAGCGGTTACAATTTGCCAAAGAACACATTGACTGGCCTAAAAAGAAATGGTGTAATATTTTGTGGACTGATGAGAGTAAGATTGTTCTTTTTGGGTCTAAGGGCCACAGACAGTTTGTCAGACGTCCTGCAAACACTGACTTCAAGCCACAGTACACAGTGAAGACGGTGAAGCATGGTGGTGCAAGCATCATGATATGGGGATGTTTCTCGTACTATGGTGTTGGTCCTATTTATCGCATACCAGGGATCATGGCTCAGTTTGAGTACATCAGAATACTGGAAGAAGTCATGTTGCCGTATGCTGAAGAGGAAATGTCCTTGAAATAGGTGTTTCAAAAAGACAATGACCCCAAACACACCAGCAAGCGAGCAAAATCATGGTTCCAGACAAACAGAATTCAAGTAATGGAGTGGCCAATACAATCCCCGGACCTTAATCCCATAGAAAACTTGTGGGCTGACATAAAAAATGCTGTTCATGAGGCAAAACCAAGAAATGCAGAGGAATTGTGGAACATAGTACAATTGTCCTGGGCTGCAATACCTGTTGACCGGTGCCAGAAGTTGGTCGACTCCATATACCACAGATGTGAAGCAGTTATCAGAAACCGTGGTTATGCAACTAAATATTAGTTTATGATTCTCAGGAAAGTTGAATCTTCAAGCATTTCTTGGTTTATACAGTACATTTTTGAGTTTGTAAAGAAAGATGTCAACACTGCTATTTTTTTGAACATTATATTTCTTGACTTTCTGTAAAATATTATCAAATTCAATTACTTTTTCCAATTTTCTTGCTTTGAAATAGAATGTGCAGTGTCCCCAATGCATTTGTGTTCATTAAAATACAATTTATTTGAAGAATTTTGAGGTTTACTCACCTTTTTAAACACACAGCTATTATTATGAACATAACTGTACATATAAACAACGGTGTATGTCAAGATCCGTTTGCCAGCATAGGGAACGTGAGACCAAGCCAAGGTACGTTTAAAAGAGAAGTGTGAAATGCATGATAGTGCCTCAAGAATCGTGAAAATACTGTGAGACCCAAAAGTTATGAAAAGACAATGTAAGAATCTCGTTTCATCTCATAGTGAGCATTGTCATATCACAGGACAGTGTAAGTCTGGACCAACCGTATGCTTTGGGTGTACATGCAATGAAAGCAAACTAATTATCAGACCGTCCAACGGACCTTCAATTTGTGCATTTATAGGCCAATGTATATATTGCTGTAAATTTGCTTATTTTGATATATGCATGCAAAGTAGATCATGGGGCAACAGACCAGTAAACCATCTTGCGGAGAAGTTATTGAAATATTTAGATAATGCAATTAAACACTATCAAAGTAATGAAGGCATTCCTGTTGTTTGGATTGAACTCAGTAAAAAGCAAACAGGAGCTTTTCTGTGTTACATTTTACGTGGAGATGTGGCAGAACTCTAGAGCTTCAAGCTGTGTTTGATTATAATTAAGATAGGGACATCCAGAAAACAGAAGAAGTGGTTGCTTCACTTTTGGTGATTGATGATAAAGTAATGGATAAACCTCATTGGCTGAAATTTCATGCATCACGCAGGATGCACCACAACCACTGACTAATCCGTCAGGATTTATGAATTGGTGGACTATGTCTAAGTCTGGCAAAGATGTGCGATACATTTTAGCAACTCTAATGCCCAATATAATGATTGATACTTTGACCGAGAAATGTGAATCTTTGGATTTTGGTAATGGTCTAATAGTAAGAGTAGCAACTTTGGATGAGAAATTTCCATGGTCAACAAAGACACATCAGAAGACTCATTTAGAAGAATTTTTTGATTGAAAATGCAACAGTGAGTCAAGATGTGACATGTGTGATGAATTGTAAAAAGCAGTCTGATGAGCAGGTTTCTGAATATGCAGAAAGGTTTCAGAAATGTTGGAAAGAGGAAGCTAAATTTGACATTTCAGATAAAGCTGATCCATTCTTTGTTTCAATGATGAATAATAGTTTAGGACCCCAAGAGGCATACACTTTAAAGTTGTCTGCTCCAGGTGTGTTTTCACTTAGCCCTGCAGAGTTAAAGAAAACAGAGTTAGATGCAATTGGACTATTTAAAAACTCAAATGCAAACCATTCAGTGTAATCCAACAATGGAGCAGATGAATGTGATTGCAGCAAAAGATAATGTGATAAGAGGCCACGGTCTTGGATATGATCAACAGCAATGGGATATGTCAGAGTATAGACCTGGTTTTGGACATCCCATTCAAAGAGGACGTGTTTATGGTAATAGGCCATATTGGAGGAGACAGACACACTCCTCAGATATGTGTAATTATTGTTGGAGGTTTGGTCGCTGGTCTAAAGATTGTGAAGAGAGGATCCCCACAGATAGAAAGACGAGAGGGAGAGAGAGAAAATCCAGTTTACGATTATAGTACTTCACCCCCTCCATTCCAAGCCCCAGTTCAGGCTGGACACACACCTGCTTCCTGCATGTGGAATGCAGGATATAACCCATAGGGAGACCGACAGAGGGACACAGATAGTTGTTAGTCATAATTAATGCAATGCAAGTGCATTTTTTTGATTCACCTATACAATTACCAAAATTTAATTTAAAGGTAGCAGGAAATCTTATTCCTTTTTTGATAGATACAGGATTTATTTGCATTCACATATTGTAATTGTCAATGGGGATTCAGAAGGTTGAGCATGGGATATGTTGCCAGTCCAACAATTTGCGCAGCTGCAGTACAAGCACAGTTGTCAAAATTGGTCTTGCCTGGTTCATCTGCATTACTACAGTATGTGGATGACATTTTGGTTGCATCACCAACACAAAAGAATTGCATCAAAGACTCTTGCCTTGCTGAGTCATCTGGCCACAGGTGGACATAGAGCATCACTTGCGAAGCTCCAGTTTTGTCAGGACTCTGTCCATTATCTGGGATATGTTCTGAAAGATGGTTGTCGGTATCTGTCACCTGAACAAATCAATGCAATAAAGGAGATTCGGAGGCCTAAGACAAAGAAGGAAATGCTTTCCTTCTTTGGACTTGTGAACTTTTGCCGCGCATGGTTACTGGAATATTCTACATATGAGGCTGTGTTACGTGCTGCTACACTGAAAGAGACTCCTCCAACTATTCAGTGGACTGAGGAAATGAGACATGCTTTTCATCACGTGAAATATATGCTGTGTTCTGCTCCAGCTCTGGGCCTGCCAGACTATAAGTTGACTTTGCATCTATATGTGGCAGAGGACGGAAATGTGGCTGTAGCTGTGTTGGTGCAGATGCATGGGGGGAGACCAAGACCAGTAGCTTATTATTCTAAAACGCTGCCATTAAATGTAAAAGGCATGGTCTCTTGTTTGCGTGCAGTGGCAGCAGCAGCAATAATGGTAGAAAAGGCGCAAACATGCCATCCCATGATTATTCACACTTCCCATGCAGTAAATATTATTTTGTTGAATATTACAACGCAACACATGACTAGTCAGAGATGTTGTAATTATGAACATATTTTGACAAGGACACAAAATCTCACCATTTCAACAGCAGCACATACAAGTACAGTTGTGCACTTGAAGGCATTACTTCAGGGTAAACAGGAAGATTGTGTGGATTGTATGGAGTTAATTAATTCAACATCCAGCACTACAACAAATTTGCAACAAACACCATTGGTATAGAAGGATATGGTTTTGTATTGTGATGGGTCATCAATGTGTCCAAATGATAAGACAATTTTGGCAGGTTATTCAGTTTTGAATGATGCAGGGAAATACATACAATACAAATACAGAGACTTGGTGTACCCTAAACTAGATCTGTCCTTCGTGCATGAATAAACCAGCCAAACTGAAATGTTGACTTGTTGGTCCGATTGTGTAAATTTTTTTCATCTTTCGGTCATGAGAAATCATATTTTCAAACATGTCATCAGTTTTCTTTTTGCCTTCTGAGAGATGCTCAGGTTTCTTTAAAACACAGATTCCTCCTGCCTTACAGGCTCCGTGACATCTTTTGCAGAAAGTGAACCACTGTTACAGGGTGCCACATCCCTGCGATCGGCCACAGACCCGACAGCCATGGCCCCAGAATGGGCTTCGGCAGCCACGCCAAAAGTGAGCGGCACCAGCTGCCATCCCAGCACCTGCAGAGCCGCCCGCAGTATTCTATCTTGTCAGGCTCTAAGTCTGACTGTGACCTGGTTGCTACTTGTTTCTGCTCCCAAGTGGCCATATGATATGATATGAACATGAACGAGTGTAATTTGTTCATGTGTTATATGCTTTACATTTCTGAGGGGAAATCATGCAGCAAACACTGTGGATCATTGGTTAGAGGATAATTTGCAGCCTGTATTTGGAAAGTTTGTTTAAACTTGACATTTCCAGTGAACACAGCTGACCATGTTCATCCCTTCATGGCCACTCTTCACCATCTTCTTATGGCTCCTTCCATCAGGATAATGCTCGATGTGACAAACTGCTTTCATCAACATGACAGTGAGTTCAGTGAACTTCAGTGCCAGTGTCCATAAATTGTATTTTTCTCGGCCTCTTGTCTCGACCATTCCTCATCAGCAGAGAGTGTGCGCAGCTGTATGAGCCCATACAGGTTGTGTTTATCTTCCCAGTGGTTTTGTTGCTCCAGATTTTTTCTCCTGACAACAACACACTCACTCTCTATATTCTGTATATCTGAAGTGAGTCCACATGTGAACCTGTTTTGTTCCTCTCCCTTCAATGTGTTGCCTCAGTAGTCCCCAACCACAAGGCCATGGACCAGTTCCGGGCCGTGGCATATTCCAGGCTGCAGAGAAAGGATGTATTATTTTTTTTTATTTTTTTTTAAATCGATAAAATTGTAGCGGACACTGGTGGACGCCAGTGACCGGACGTTCAAGATTTATGGTAAAGACACTGGGGCGCTCTGGAGGATATGGAGAGCCTCCCATGTCCACTTTCCCATCATCAAACTATCACTTGGATAGAACACAGGGACGAAATGAGTTCCCCTCACTAATAGACTAGCTTTTAAAGATACCATCAGAATTTATGGCTAGCTCATGGAACTCATCCTGAACCAACACTCCTGCAACAAATGGGAGACAACCACAACTCTCCCCCACAGACTCTTATTCGCACTCTCTTATTTGTACAACTCGTACTCTTACTTGTACTCTTAGTCTCTTACGTTTTGTCTTGCATACTAGCTCACGTGTTTCTAGCCTAAACTTTACTTTGTGCTTTGGTACCAACCTCGTGTTCTTTGTCTTCAAATTTTTCTCATACTTTTGTGCGCGATTTTTGTTTTACTATTTCAGCAAGCCAAGCCTTATAAATTGAATCACACACAGGTGTATATAAGCAATCTCGCCGTTTTCTTTTTCGATAACTTCACTTTTGTCTAGAAGATTTTGAAGGTTTTGTGTCGTTTGGCCAACACCAATTCCTTCCAACTTAGCTGGCAAAGTAAATTAAATACTAGAGCTTATTCCGTCGTCAACCTCCGGCCCTCCGGCTACACGCCTCACCAGGACCGGCTGACCAGATCTCGAGAGTGCCTACGGAAGAAAGTCTGCTGGCAGACTGCGCCGACGCTGACCCACCGAGACATTGGCAGAGCCCGTTCCCCTTGGCAACGGCCGTCATCTCTGAGAGAAACCCACTTGGAGCGTGGCGTCCCCGTCGCCTAGCAACCTAACTCCGGGGCTCCAGCCAGGATCTCAACAGCGCGCCGCAGCTCAAAGTAGGCAACTCCATCCTTTGCTCCGAACTGGGTTGATGTCGGAATAATCCTAGTTCCGACCTAATAAATTCCACCGTTACGAATAAATGCTTTACACATAATCAAATTCATTCTCTTTCACCATCGCCCAAATTACTGATAGTTAAGCTGATAGATATAGGTATTGTTAGTTATAGATTCATGTCAATTATCATTGTTCATTGTATTACTCCTGTGTTTAGTTAGTTAATAAATATTATCAACGTGACCCAGTCGTTGCCCTGTGTTTCTTTGAAGTGAAGATCGGAGATCCCTGTAATCGAGAAATCACCACTTTGGATGTGAGATTGATCAGAATAATCTTTATTTTAATCAAATTGTCCTCCCTGAGGACTGGTGCCCCATTCTTTAACGAGAGCTAACTTCAAATTGTGGTATTAACGCTACAAAATACAATTGCCTGATAATAGGCTGTTTAGAGCTGCCATGATTAGTTGCCATGCGGGCAGTCACTATTTCATGCCGCATATTTATTTTCTATTTGTCATTATTGCCTGCACTGCTCTGTCCTCTGCTCTCTGGGAGAGGCGGTGGAAGTGGTGGAAAATGAATGATTCTAAGTTGAGTACATATTTAAGTTTATATACCATTTGAACTTCTACCATAGTAACAGCATGAGATGTTTCAGTAAGGTGTGCAATTTTTATACATGTATTGGTCATAATAAAATATTTCACATTTATCAGTGCTACATGTGAACATTTCCTTTGTTTCCCAGCAGGTCTTGTCTGTCATGTGTTACCCTGACTCTGTACTGAGCCTTAACCTTCAACTGTTGAAGTAAAACCAACAGCTCTGGAGGATGATTCTCATCGCTTTGGCACCAGTGAGGGTATCTGGACAAAACTGCACGTCAGGATGGCATCTTACTTGTGAGACTTGTGGTCCAGGATGTTGTTGTGATCCAGGTCAATGTTGCTGATGAGCGTCCTGCTGTAAAGAGCCTTCATATCTTTGGTCACAGACAGCAGACTGTGGCAGAACTTCATCCCCATCTCCTGTAGCTCCCTGGTTCCTGTCTGCAGGCCCTGCACACACACCACAAAAAATAACTATAATCAAGAGAAGCTTACTCATACATTTAAACACATGGAGCGACTCACACACAGACTGTTTTTACTGTGTAAAGGAAATCAGACTGATTAATAACAAACCAATAGTTGTTTGTTACCCACATGTTGTGAAGACTCAGAGATGAGTGTTTGAAATCAGTTGCTGAAGCTGAAGGAGACTCATCCATCTCAGTCTGATCTACATTGTTTTACATGAGTCCTCGTTTGCCAAATCTACAGTGAGGTTCAAACACACTGGACATTTCCTTTAAGCTTCATTTATCCGATCACTTCAGCCCTGACTCACTGGAGACCTCTCATGTTAGGGTTTTAGGGTGAGGGGTGGATGCATTATGTCAACAATTGTCCTCACATAGATGGAAGTACAAGTGTGTGTGTGTGTGTCTGTGTGTGCGTATCCTCGTGTATTTGTGTAAATGTGCCTTTGATTCTTCCCTCTCCTGGTCTTCGTCCATTGAATGTGAAGTGATTCCTTTTTGTTCACTGCTTCAGTAACTTCAAAGATTTCTAAAGAGAGACATTCTGCATCATGGTTTAGATTTACAGCTTCCACTGATATACACTGGAAAATCTCAGTTTAGTACCTGAGATCAGCTTCTCTTTAAGCTTTCATCAGAGTCCCCACATACAAATAAATATCACTACAGGACAGTAGAGACTGTTGGTTTAGACAGGATGTGAACACTCTGTTAGTCACATGACCTTCTCCTGTCCCTCGTGTCCATTCTTCCATGTTGTGAACATTATCAGGACTTTGTGTCAAGGTTCAAAGTCCACTTGATGGATTTGACGTTTGCCGCTGTGCATCAGTAATCCGTGCATCTGGCAGACCCATCTGAAAAAATACAAACGCGCTGGAAGGAGGCAGCAACCAGATTTTGTGGCTGTTCAAACTGTCCCATATAATATGGGATCGTCCTGTATTTGAAAATAAAATGCTGCGTCCTGTATTGAATCAATACATCCTGTATTTTCGTTCATGTTATGTCCTCAAAGTGCTGTGAATAATGTAATGTCAACTAAAACCAAACCAGTTGCCACTTTTTTTTTTTTTTTACATAAAAAGGTGGCAACCCTACAGATGAGTATTATCTCTTTTTTTTTTTTTTTTTTAATATATTTTTTTGGGCTTTTTGTGCCTTTATTGACAGTGCAGTAGAGAGAGACAGGAAATGAGGGGGCAGAGAGAGGGGGATTGACATGCAGCTAAGGGCTTGTCCGATGTGGGACTCGAACCGTGGCCATCTGCAGCGAGGACTGTAGCCTCTACACATGGGGCGGATGCTCATCCAACTGAGTTACTCGACGCCCCGAGTATTATCTCTTTTACATCCAAGCACACCTAGCTTCTTGAAAGGTTTCCCTAAATTAATGTTACATCCCATCTTGTATGTTTTTTTTGCAGAAATGTCTCAAATCACAGATTATTTTAAAAAGAGTTCATGAGGGTGTAGACTTTGTAGCTACCACCCAGTGTACGCCACTGCATTGTTTAGTTAGGCTAGTGTACTTCCCAAGCTACACTACATGGTGTCTGCCAGCACAACACCACAGCCAACTACATTGTCTTCTTGTTCTAGACAACTTAACCTCCCTCTATTCCAGACACAGCAATGGAGAACTCCTGTGTAGAGCAGTTTATTTCTTCACAAGCACAAAGCCTGAAGCCTGGCTACCCAGAATTCATCAGCTGGTTAAATTCCAGTGAGTGCAGTAAAGAAATAGACTTCAGTCTTCAGTGACAGATGTGATGCTCGGACTGCATCTAAAGGCCCATTGTTAAGATGTTTGTTGTTGAACTCCCTCAGGCAAACCAGCCTTGCCCTTCAGAGCCAAGTAGCCCTAGAGGAGGAGGTACAATTGCTTAGAGCTCAAAATGCTCTTCTCCTCCATGAAGTTCAGGTAGCTAACAAGAAAGCCATGTGCTATTTAGGAGACCTGCACTCAGCAGAGCTAGACCTCTGCTCACACAAGGAGGAATTGTTAAGGATTAAATCAAAATGGCTTGCTCCATCACAGTAGATCAGTGCATGTGATTCTGGTTACTCTGATTCACACTCTTCCTTAATGACAGGTTGTGTTATGGTTTTGATTTTGTGATTTTTGATTTTGGTGTAATCCCGCTCCCTCTCAGCAGGTCGATGCAGAGAGGCGGGGCCGATCGACTCGGGAGCGAGGCTCATGAGGCACACCTGCCTTCCATCTGCAATTAAGTCCCTATTTAAACCCCTCACGCTCTGGCTCCTGTGCGGAACTATTGCATTCCCGCCCAAGCTCCTCGTGAAATCGCTTCCCAGTAGATCTTCCCCACTCTCGTGTATCTTAGTGTTTTTCTATTGCAGCCTTTTGCTAACAGAGCTTCCAGTGAGGTTTTGCAGTCCTGGCTCTTTATTTTCTAGCAATTTTGTAAGTCTAGTTTTTCCCCCCTTTTGGGTGATTTTCTGTTGATACTTTTGCCGTCGTGGATTTTAGTGTTTTTGTAGTTTATTTGGTTTTCCCCGTTTATTCCCCGCAAGGGTGTTTTTTGTTGTGTGTTTTTTGTTAAATAAATTCTTCTTTTTGAACGTCTCTGCATCTGGGTCCTGGTTCCGAGTTACCGCCGTAACAGGTTGACCCCACCTCCACTCAGAAGATGGGACCAATTCCCAACTGACCCTAAGATCCTTAAGAAGATGGGAATGAAGTCAGCTCCTCAAACTTCACTGACAGACAGAGGTAACAGCCACCTGATTTCCCATCTTCCTGAAATTGACACTGAAGAGACAGGTAGTCTATCCTGTAGAGGATATTCATGTTCCCATCAGCCACTGATGCATGATACTTCCACCTGTGCTCATCCTTCCAACAGGAGGACCAAAACTTTATAAGACTGTTCAGCCTCCTCTCTACGCTTCCATGAAAGTCATGACAGCTGCTCAGCTCCTGCCTCTTGTTCAGCTAGCTTAGTCCTGCCTTCACCAGAAGGGTGGAGTAGTGCCCCCGTCTTAAAGTGCTTGAGTTCATAGCTAAGGACACTGAAAAATTTGACCCAGACAACTTGGATCGTCACACTGATGATTATTTTAGGGAACGAGATCACAACCTAATTGACTTGCCCCATGCAACCCAAAGGGAGAAAGTTAAAGTTTTGTGGAATACCAGCTCTAAAGCTGTCCACAAGTGAGTCAGAAATGCGTACAAAGGGATCCATCAAGGACTGAAAGAAGAGCTTGGAGGGTGGTTAGTTAATACCGGCCCATTTGGGTAGGGCCTCCCAAATAAAGGTGGGCCTGCTGCAGCCACTACAGTCTGTCTCTCTTTGTTTGGTTTGTTGCATCTTACAACATACACTACACCATATTTTCACCCATCCACACACTGCTGACATGACTGATGACTTTCTTACTTACACACACCATTTGGTTGGTTACTTTGTTTATTCATGAGATAAATAAATAGTTTCTTGATCAAAGTGTCTGTGTTTGGCCTCCCTTTTTGTTGCCGGCCAAGAGCCAGTCGGTGACACAACGAAAGGGGGAAAACAACTGAGCCTGCCAGCTCAAACACCTTGGCGTCACACAGACCTGTCACCTTAAGAGATCACCCTCAGAACAGCTCAAAGAGGGGTGACAAAAGGCCACATAGGGACACTGAGCGTAACCGCCATGTCCATCAGCTGCGTAGAGATAGGCACTCCCACAATAGGAGCAGGAGAAGGCCTTACACAGAAATTCTGGACTGGGAGCATGGATCAGACAATGACCACGTCATCTCTGACCATGTCAACTCATACAGTGACAGTGCCACTGAATGCATGTCTGGCTACTTAGAGTGTTACAGCCTTATGCCAGAAGTCAGGAAAAATTTAAAGAATGAGAGCTCCAGAGTTTGCTTCTCAGAGTACTGACAGTAAGTAAGCTCAGAGTACCTTGTACTCTTGCTGTCAGATAGACTCACTGGGTTTGGCAGCGGCAGCAACCCAAATTCTGAGTCAATGCCGACACTACTGTTGTGTATGTTAACACACATACCTGTAGCATAACTCAGTTTTAGGGCCTGCATGCAGCTAACCTTCTCATTCTAACCTTGAATGTACCTGATGACCCCAAAGACATGTTAGTTATCACTGCTCATTAGTCTGTATAGCTAAATTAATACTTATCATAGGACTTAGGATGTTAAGCTTAGGGAGCTATTCACTGAGTCTGGTCCATTTTCTGTAGCACAAGTTTCTTGTGTTTACCTTAAATTCAAAGCTAGCCTAGCTAGTGACTGCTGTGAATAGGGCAGCTGACAACAAGGGAAAGACCATGTGACAGCCTGGATAGACAGCTGACAGGAGGCAAAGACCCCAAGGGTGCTGCCATGGGCTAGCAATCCATGGTAGCAGTGGCAAGGCCTAGCATCTTTGTCACAACCAGCATAAGCTACATCTAACATAAGGAAAATACCCCAAGGGTCAGCGAAAGCAGGGGTGGAAGATGACTCACAGGCAGACTATACGGCAACGGACACTGGAACGGACATGACTATTAGTTGGATATGCGACTCAGTGAAGGATAGGGGTACGGACCTATTCTCTAGGACTAGAACTGGGCAGAATAGTTCTCAGGGTGATGTGAGCGTAGCTGGAGAGAATAAAAATGTTAGGCTAGAGGGAAATAAGCTCCAGATTTGTCCTTGTGCCTGGCAGAAAGTAACATCAGTTAGAGGCCTTAGAATGCATCAGGGAAAAAAGAGATGTGTTGCAAAGGAAAGGCAGTGTGGCCACATCGATCGATACTTTTTAAGAAGTCAATCGAATAAGTTGGATGAAGTCCAGCGACAGGTAGAAAACTACAGTTCGAAGGATATCAATAACACAGCTACAGAGGGGGAAGAGGAGACTACAAGAGGGGATGCAGCTGAGACTGAGGTGAATAGGCCAGTCAGAGAGAGAAATATGGAGCAGAAAACTAGAGTTAAATGGCCAAGGGCAAATAGCAAGAAAGAATGGGAGTCAGTCAATAGAGATTTGTCAGTAATTTTAAACAGAATAGGAGGAAATCCAAGCAATAGACTAGAGAAGATGGGGGATATAATCTACTCCTATGATGCCGAAAGATTTGGGGTGCAAGACAGAAAGAGGGTTGAAAGAGCACAGGTAGTTAAGTCCAGACGGCAAAGGGAAATGGAGAAATTAGTTAAGGAAAAAAGACAATTAAGAAAGCAGTGGAAAAGGGGAACAGAGGAAGGGGGGGGGGATTAATGTGTTGCAAGAAGATTTGAGAGGCAGGCTAGCAGTACTTAGAAGGGCTGAATATCTTAGGAAAAAGAGAAAGAAGAAAGAGTATGTAAGAACAGCGTTTTACAGGGACCCTTTCAAGTTTGTTAAAGGATTGTTTAACCAGGAAAAGGGAGGGCAGCTTAAGGCAACAAAGTCAGAAGTAGAAAAGTATCTAAGAAGCATGTTTTAAGATTTTGAGCAGAATAGCCTCCTGTGACCCAGCAATTCATTTTTGTCCACTCTAGTGGACATTACGTTTTTGCTAACATCTCTCATACTATACATGTCACTCTATTAAGTCCTGTTGTTCCTTAAAGAGGACAACTGGGGCTTTAAAATGACACCACATGTGGGGGGTGTGACCTTGCCAACTTGCCTGTGCCTGTCTTTTCAAAATGGCCGCCATCCCAACAAGTACATTTTATGGAAAAAAGAAAGGTAAGCATGATATTCATAATTAAAACATTTTTTAATGTTATATTTCAATTGTTTCAAGTAAGTAAACATCTCGGGAATATTTGAGTGAGTTTTCAGAGCTGAGCTTATTTATTTTCATTTGAAAAACAGCTAATTTATAAATGTACTCTGTACTGGACGTCAGGACTTTGTACTTATGTTTGTCTCACATTTTTTCAGTAGACAGCTCTATGACGGAGGCAGAGAGGATTCTTAATAGAATCATTGAGGGAGATTCAGACATAGATCTATCAGAGGATGAGGGTCCAGTGAGAGAGCATGAGACAGGAGAGGGTGAAAGCTCAGATGAGGAGGACCCAGATGAGGTGGACCAAGACGCAGAGCCAGATGAAGTGTGCCGTCTTCCTCTGTGGGCCAAAACCAATATGTAGGGTTCTGAGGTTTTTAATCAGGGCAAAAATGGAAGGATAACCTACAGAGATGTGTTTTAGGAAATAGATCCCAACAGTTTATTTTTGAACCTAATGAAACAATTGTAGCGAACCCCAGCCGGAATGATGGTGAAGCGTACAGATGTTTTTGGAAGCCTTTATTTATGTTCGGCCATCATCCTTATTTTTTGAACACAAATTTCTCCTTACTTCTCCTTTCTTCCTTTACACCGTAAGAGCTAATGGACAGATAAATAAATGAAATCAGCTCTTACAACACAAATAAAAATAACCTGTATACCTTATGACCTTACATATAAAAATTAGTTTAAAATTTCACATAGCATAACATTTGCAATAAACAAAAAAAGGACTCAAAAGGCTTTTATAGCTCAACGGCACCACCATGAGGCTAAATAAAGGCTAATGTTAGCACGGTAACATATTAAACATTTCTCCGCAGTAAATATAAAACAAGAAGGCAAACATCTTCACTTAAACACATTAATTACATACAATACCTTGTTCCCAACTCCAGCTAGGCGCTTAAACGTCTGAATGTATCCTTATATAGAAGAGCTGTGTCTCGTGGCCGTACCGTCTACCGTATACCCAAAACTGACGTAAAGAAAACGATGGGTACCGCTACTTCCGCCCGAAGATCACCAAAATAAAGCATACAGGAAGTGAACACTTTATTAACAAAAACCCTCTTAAAGTTACTTACAACAATTGAGGAAAAACTTTTATTAGAAGGATGGACGTATGAAACAATTGCAAAAGTGTTCTCAAGTGAACTATCCCTTTAACATTTTTATAACATGTTAATGTGCTTAATTATTGAGTGTGTTTTGTCTTTCTCCTAAGGTTCATGCCTGTGTTGGAAGAATGCAGAATTACACCAGATGATACTGTCCTAAGCCGTAGAGACTGGAGCCCAATGCAGTACTTCCAGCAGTACATTGATGAGCAACTAATTCAGGATCTGTCTGTCTTCACCAACCAGCGCATGGTACAGGATTCAGGCTACAGCTTGAACACAACACCAGAAGAGATCAAGACCTTTTTAGGAATCTCAGTGTACATGGCATGCCTTGGATATCCAAGAATTAAAATATATTGGGCTGCCAAAACAAGAGTCCCGATTATAACTGACTCTATGACACAAGATCGTTTTTACAAGATCAGATCTTCGCTGAAAGTGGTCAATGATCTGGATGTGCCAGAAGATGAGAAGAAAAAGGATCTGCTTTGGAAAGTAAGACCACTCCTCAAGAGAGTGCTCCAAGGTTGCTTCATCCTACCCAGGCCAGCAAAGGTCTGCATTTACGAACAAATGGTTTCCTTCACAGGCCGGTGTCCAGTTCGTCAATACGTTCCTGGTAAACCAAATCCAACAGGATTAAAGGTATTTGTTCTTGCAACTCCAAGTGGCCTTGTGTTGGACTTTGAGAACACCTTTGTTCAAGACCAGCAAATGGGAATAGGTGCAAATGCAGTCCTGCGTTTGACTGAGACGGTTCCCAGAGGAACACTGGTGTACTTTGACTGGTATTTTACCACCATCAAGCTTCTGGAAGGTCTTCTGGAAAGGGGCCTTCCTGCTACGGGAACAATTCAGAAGAATCGAATTCCAAAAGAGTGCCACTTCACTGCTGACAAGGTCCTGAGCAAAAAAGGAAGAGGGTCATCAAAAATGATCGTACGGAGACCTCATGAAATTGCACTCACCAAGTGGGTGGACAACAAGCCTGTTGTCATGGTATCGACCGTCCATGGGATTGAGCCCCAGGACACCTGTTCCAGATGGTCAAAAAAAGAAAAAAAAGCAAGTTCAAGTCCCGAGACCTGCAGTGGTAGCGGAGTATAACAGCAACATGGGGGGGGTTGATATGTGTGAGCGCATGCTCAGCTTCTACAGAATGTCGGGTCGCACCAAGAAGTAGACTGTTCGTACCATGCTTCACTTCACTGATTTGGCCATAACCAACTCATGGATTCAATACCGACAAGACAGCCAGGCCCTGCAACGACCTGCAAAGAAAACCTCCCAATACCTGGAGTTCAAACTTCTCTTGGCTGAGGAACTGATATCCCAGGCACAGGCATGTCAACGGGATGAAACTGACTCAAGTGACGAAGAATTTTCTCCAGAAATCAAGAAAAGGAAGCCCCACCCAGATGAGAGCATAAGGAAATACGGTGCAATCCATTTGCCCCAAATGCTCAACATTCCAAATGCTTCCAGATGCAGAATGCCTGGATGCAAAAGCAAAACCTTTGTGAGATGCATAAAGTGCAACATGTTCCTCTGTGTCTCCAAAAAGTCAGAATGCTTCATGAAATACCATCAAGAGTCAAACGTCTAATGAAGAAATCACAAAAGGTTCAGGTGAAATGGTGAAGTTACAAAAAGAAAAATCTGCATTTGCTATTTGTTTTGTATTTGGTGTTGTATTTTACTTGATGATTCCAGTGGATCTTTCCATGTACATACTCTGCCGTTAAATGTTTCAAACTTGAGACAGATGAAATCCTGTTGTTCACTACAGTGGACATTTTGTAAAATTTGAATAAAATTAAGTTTTAAAATTTTTTTCTTTGCAATGTCTTTTTTACCACCCCAACACTTAATTTATGTAAAAAAAAAAAATAGTAATTAAAAAACATTTTTTTTCCTGGGTCTCAGGAGGATAGAGTAATAGGTCTTCCACCTGACATGCCACCAGTAGGAAAGATAGATCATGAGATGGATCTTAGACCACCCAGGTGGAAGGAGGTTGAGGAGGTAGTCAGGTGTGCAAAGGCTTCTTCGGCCCCAGGGCCAAATGGAGTCCCCTACCGGGTTTATAAAAGCGCACCTGATATCCTAAAGTTTTTGTGGAAGCAATTAAGAATAGTTTGGGAGAAACAGGTTATTCCCAGAGCATGGCGTAGGGCAGGAGGTGTTTTTATTCCAAAGGAGAAGGAATCCTCAGACCTGAGTCAGTTTCGAATGATCTCTCTCCTAAATGTAGAGGGGAAGATCTTCTTTAGCATAGTCGCACGGAGATTAGCTAGTTATTTAGAAAGGAATAGCTTAATAGATACTGCAGTACAGAAGGCAGGAATACCAGGTTTCGCAGGGTGTTTAGAGCACACTAGCATGATTTAGCATCAGATTCAGGCAGCCAAGACAGAGAAAAGAAACTTGCATGTCATACTTTTGGATTTAGAAAATGCGTTCGGTTCAGTGCCACATAGCCTTATTTGGGAGGCATTTGATTATTTTAGAGTGCCTGGAGTAGTGGTTAATTTAGTAAAGTCATATTTCCAGGATATTAGACTATGCTTAAGTACAGCAGGCTTTACAACAGGATGGCAGAGGCTAGAAATAGGCATTATGGCAGGGTGCATGATTTCTCCATTGGCATTCACAATGGCGATGGAGGTAATCATTAGAGCTTCTAAGTGGGTTGGAGTTGGAGAGAGGCGGCAGGATGGGATGCGCCTTACACCAATTAGGGCCTACATGGATGACATGACGTTGATAACTACAACGGTGCCATGTATGAAAAGAGTACTTGAGAGACTTAATAAAAACTTAAAGTGGGCTAGTATGAAAATCAAGCCTAGTAAGTCTAGAAGTATCTCAATAAGTAGAGGGAAGTTAAGTGATAGGAAGTTTGTAATAGACGAAGAGGAAATTCCAATAATTAGGGAAAAATCAGTAAAGAGTCTAGGTAGGTGGTACAAGGCAGACTTGAATGACGGAGAACAGGTAGTGCAGTTTCGGAAGGATGTTGCTGAGGGACTGGATAGAATAGATAAATCAGGGCTTCCAGGAAAGTGGAAGTTGTGGTGTTTGCAGTTCGGGTTATTTCCCAGGCTGATGTGGCCACTGTCTGTATATGAGATCCCATTATCTGCTGCAGAGAAAATGGAAAGATTACCGTATTTTCCTGACTATAAGCCGCTACTTTTTTCCTAGGTTTTGAACCATGCGGCTTATACAAAGGTGCAGCTATTCTGTGGATTTTTCTTCCACCGCTAGGGGCGCTCTAACCGGAATTAGAATCAAAAATAAGATAGACGAAAAATCAATGCAAAGAAGAATATGCTACTTTTCCTTTAGCAGATAGAACGCGGACGATAAATTTCCAACTGGTAATTATTTTCAAATCCTCGCCTGTCATCATGGAACCCACACGAAGAAGTTCGTATGATGCAAGTTTTAAGTTGAAGGCCATCGATCTTGCTATCCAGGAAGGAAACCGCGCTGCTGCACGCAAGCTTAGAATCAATGAATCTATGGTGAGACGTTGGAGGTGGCAGCGGGAAGAGCTCATGCAATGCCAAAAGTTGAGAAAAGCTTTCAGAGGACATAAAAGCAGGTGGCCTGAACTTGAAAATGTCCTGGTGGACTGGGTGAACACACAGAGCAGGTGGCCGAGGTGTATCCACTGTACAGATCCGACTGAAAACTAAAACAATCACCCGCGAAATGAATATTGAAGATTTCAAAGCTGGGCCGTCATGGTGTTTCAGATTTATGAGACGTAAAAACCTGTCCATCAGGGCACGGACCACTCTCTGTCAGCAACTCCCTCCTGACTATCAGGAAAAAGTTGAAAACTTCCACAAATTCGTTGAAACAAAGATACAAGAACACTCCATCGTACCAGACGACATCATAAATATGGATGAAGTACCTTTGACGTTTGATCTGCCTCTGACCAGGACTGTTAATAAGACAGGCGCATCATCCGTGTTGTTGAAAACAACAGGTCACGAGAGGACGCACTTCACCTGCGTTCTGGGATGTACGGCATCCGGGCAAAAACTTCCACCACTGGTGATTTTTAAGCGCATAACTATGCCTCCCGAAAGGCATAGTGGTCAAAGTTAACACCAAAAGGTGGATGATGGAAGGCCTAATGAAGGAATGGTTAATGGAGTGCTACGGCAAGCGCCCAGGAGGATTTTTTCACCGGAAAAAGCACTGCTTGTTTTGGATAGCATGAGGGCCCACATCACAGATTCTGTGAAAGCAGCGATCAAGAAAACAAACTCCATTCCAGCTGTGATTCCTGGAGGTACAACAAAGTATTTGCAGCCACTTGACATCAGTGTGAATCGGGCATTTAAAGCTGCACTCCGGGTTGAGTGGGAGGCTTGGATGACAAGTGGTGAGAAGTCATTCACAAAAACTGGCCGCATGCGAAAAGCATCCTTTTCTGATGTCTGTCAGTGGATCCTAACAGCGTGGAGTGCTGTGAAAAAATCCACCATCACCAACGGGTTCCGAAAGGCTGGACTGCTACGCGAAGAGAGCGGCGCACCTTCAGAGTCATCTTCACCGGAGGATGACAGTGACACGGAGAGCGAGACTGATGCAGACAGATGTGACGAAGCGCTTCTGAGGCTGTTCAACTCCGACACTGAAGAAGACGACTTCATGGGTTTCAGCGAAGATGATTAAAGTGACTTGTGGTTTCAAACACAGGAGAAATGAAGGTAAATAAATGCCGTTTTTTTTCTCTTGGTTCTGTTCCGTTTTAATCAGCAAAGTTGCTGCCGTGTTAAAAGGCACTGTTCGGAAAGAATCTGTTCAGGTACATACATGTACATTTACAGTTCAAAATCGTTCTGTACATGCAGTAAATATCTAATTTTTCAACATAGATATCTGCGGCTTATAGCCCGGTGCGGCTTGTATATCTCTTTTTTTTAGAAATAGAGCGGATGCGGCTTATATACAGGTGCGCTCTATAGTCCGGAAAATACGGTAGTTAGCTTTTACATTAGGAAGTGGCTAGGTGTTCCTAGATAACAGTAACTAGTCTAGTGGAGGAGTTTAAATGTACCAAGGTTAGGACAGAGCTCCTGTTATCTGAGAGTAAAGATGTGGTAGTCAGTAAGGTGGTTCCAAACCCAATCAACGGGAGAAAGTGGAATCCAAGAATGGCAGTGCAGGAGGCGGAATCAACGCTCAGGCATACAGAGATTGTGGGTAATGTCCAAATAGGCCGGGGAGGCTTGGGGCTTGGCCCAGGCAAACCGGTGTGGAGTAGAGCAGGTCCCAAGGAAAAGAAAAAGCTAGTTGTGGAGCAGGTTCGTAGACAGGAGGAAATATTAAGGGGTGCAAAGGCAGTGGCCCAGGCTAAGCAGGGACAGTGGGTGAATTGGGAAGGTGTAGACAAGAAAAAGCTTAGCTGGAAAGAGCTGTGGAGTATGGAGGAAAATAATATTAGATTTTTGATAGGGGCAACTTATTATGTATTGCCAACTCCCCAGAACCTAAAACTCTGGGTAAATGGAGACCCGTTATGTTCATTGTGTTCAGGTACTGCAACTTTAAAGCACATTTTGTCAGGCTGTAAGGTTAGTCTGTCGCAAGGCCGGTATACGTGGCGACATAACCAGGTTTTAAAAAGCTTAGTTGCAGGAATTGAAGATTTACGGAGGCAGGCAAATTTAGGAGGGCCTAAAATAAAGAGAGTTGCAATCAAGTTTGTTCAAGAGGCAGAGAAAGTTGGTAAGACAACAAGGAGGCAAGGCAGCTTAGAGGATGCTTGTGATTGGGAAATGCAGGTAGATTTAGGAGGAAAGCTTGTTGTTCCCCAGGATATAGCCAGTATAAAGCTAAGGCCTGACATAGTCTTGTCTTCTAGGAGTAGAATGAAAGTATATTTCATAGAGCTGACTGTTCCGTGGGAGGCTTCAGTTGAAGAAGCATATGAAAGGAAAAAGCTCAGGTATGTAGAGTTAGGGGCAGAAGCAGATCAGCAAGGATGGAAAGTTAGGATTTGTCCAGTGGAAGTAGGATGTAGAGGATTTGTAGCAAGGTCTGTTGTTTCTTTGGTGAGGGAGTTAGGAGGAAGTGGACAGAGTGTGAGGAAAATAGTAAAGGACATGTCAGATGAGGCAGCAAGATCCAGTCAGTGGATTTGGATGAGAAGAAGTAATGGTAGCTGGGGGCCCAGCAGGGGGAGCACTTAGAATAGACAGACTCTTAGGAGAAGCAAGGAAGAAATCCAGGAAGAGGAAGTGTTTTTAAGTAGGGGTGTGGCCTGTGTTAGCCTCTTTGAGACCATGCGGTTAGTTCAGGTGAGGTGGCCTGTATTGCTTGTTTGCATTGTTTGAATTGGTTTGTAGTTTGCTTATTGCTTTTGTCTTTGGCTGTTTAGGTGAGTTTGTTTATTTTAGGTGAGTTGTTGGAGAGTAGGGGAGTAGGTGTGTGTGTGTGTGGGGGGGGGGTTAGAGCACAGCCCAATCAGCCCAAAAAGGCACCTCTCCCTGACTCTACCTCCCTCATTGTCTTGGAGAGTGGGGGAGTAGGGGGGGGTAGAGCACAGCCTAATCCGGCGGGGGAGAGTATAGCTCAAAAAGGCATCTCTCCTTGACTCTACCTCCCTCATTCAAAATGGCCACTTTCTCCAACTGGTTAGGGGAGTTTGTTTGCTGAATCTGCTAGTGTGTTTTGTCTGAGTTGATGATGTTGTTTGTGGTAGCATAGGCAAGATAAAGGAGAAAATAGTCGTGGTGTGAGGAGCAGTGATGGCTGGCATTAGGGGAGTGACTCTGGGACGCCAGTGATCACTGTCTAGCCTCCTGGAGGTGTGGTGGGACCAACTAGACAAAACACTGGTGAAAGGAGGTTCCCACCTGATGACCCCAAAGACATGTTAGTTATCACTGCTCATTAGTCTGTATAGCTAAATTAATACTTATCATAGGATTTAGGATGTTAAGCTTAGGGAGCTATTCACTGAGTCTGGTCCATTTTCTGTAGCACAAGTTTCTTGTGTTTACCTTAAATTGGAACCTTTATACTACATGAGCTAAGGCACAAAAGAAACTCACACCTTCCCTCCCCCACACACCAGGTGTTTTCAGCAGCCATTTTGAGGAGTTTATTTGTTTACTACCATCTTGTTTTTAGTTTTTCGTCTTCATGCTATGTGGTCACAGCGACCATTTTGAATTGGCCATATTGCCTTGTCCCCTCAGACACACACTCACACAAACACACACGCAGACACGTATATACTTAGATTAGATATTGTGTGCTTTACTTTGTTACATTGTAAATTAATGACTTTTAGTATAAATACTGGTGTGTTCAAAGTTGCAGATGTGAATATTGCCTCTATGAACTTCGATCCTTCAACTGTCACTTACTTTTGATTGTGTTATTTTGCTTGTAGTTATTAAATTAATTATTTATCAGAGTCACAGATTAATAGTAAAAATTTTAGACTTAATATGTCTATCCACGCCTATTTTAGGTGGGTGCCGCATGGACTTTAGTTCATTCTCCACTTCCTTTGGCTGAGGTGTTCTGCAGCCTGATGGCAGTGGGAACAACGGATCTCCTGAACCTCTCTGTTCTGCAGCGCAGTGAGATGAGATGTTTGCTGCAGTTGTAGCCGCTTCTCTGTCCTGCCAGAATGTTGTGGAGAAGATGGTAGGTATTGTCCAACATTGCCTCCATCTTACATTGCATGCGTCTCTCCACAACAGTCCTGAGTGAGTCCAGCCTCCTGACAAGCATAGACCCAGCCTTTTTTACCAGCTTGTCTAGTCTTTTTGTGTTCATGTCTGACATGTTCTGCCCCAGCAGAGTGCAGTATAAAAAAGTACACTGGCCACCACTGACTGATAAAACATGTGCAGCATTTCGCTACAAACATCAAAGGACCTGAGCCTCCTGAATAATATGAGCCAGCTCTGCCCCTTTTGTTAGATTGCATCCGTGTTCAGGGACCAGTCCAGTTTACTGTCCAGGTGCACACCTAGGTATTTATAAGTATGCACCACCTCAATGTCCTTCCCTCAAATGTTGACTGGCTGGGCCTAAACCCCCGAAAGTCGATGACCATCTCATTGGTCTTGGAGGTGTTCAGAAGGAGGCAGTTTTTGTCACTCCATTTACTGAAGGCCATCGTCAGATCCCTGTACTCCTCTTCCTGCCCGTTTCTGATACACACCACAACAGCTGTCATCTGAGTATTTCTGGATGTGGCAGGACTCAGAGTATTTAAAGTCCACTGTATACAGGGTGAAAAGAAACAGAGCCAGAACAGTCCCCTGTGGAGCCCCTGTGCTGATCATCACTGTCCCTGAGACACAGTTACCCAACCTGATGTACTGTGGTCGTCTTGTCAGGTAATCCACAATCCAGGACATGAAGCAGGGATCCACCCCCATGCCTTCCAGCTTGTCTTTAAGAATGGGGGGGTTGGATGGTGTTAAATGCACTAGAGAAATCAAAGAACATGATCCTCATGTAACCATCTGGCTCATCCAAGTAAGAATGGGCCCGGTGGAGCATGTAAAGGACGGCATCATCCACTCCAATATGTTCTTTGTAGGCTAACTGTAGGGGGTCTAGTGCATGTTCAACCTGTGGCTTCAGAAGGTGGAGAAGCAGCCGCTCCAGGGTCTTCATGATGTGTGATGTGAGGGCCACCAGTCTGTAGTCATTTATCTCAGCTGGTCATCCTACTTTAGGGACCAGAACAAGTTTGATGTTTTCCATAGGACTGGGACCCTCGCTGTTTGTAAACTTAAGTTGAAGATCCTCTGGAGAGGCTCAGCCTCATCTGCTCTGCTGTAATGGACAGGAGACTTGACCCCAGTGTGGAGAGAGTTGCAGCTGCAGTGTCAGGTTGTGAAGGAGATGCCTGAGGGGAAGCTGCAGCTGAAGCAGTGGGAGAGAGAACATGTGAGGCTGTTTCAAACCTATTGTAAAACAGGCTGAACTCACCTGATGATGCCTGGCGTTTCTTCTCTTTATAGGCAGTGATGGTCCTCATCCCCTTCCACACCAGGGGCAGATCCAGAGTATTTTCATGTAGGTGGCACAGGGGGTAACAACAGTTAAACTTGGGGGGCCACCTAAGATAGAAAATAAAGGTCGCCACAGACTTCTCTCTTCACTATTTAGTCTACTAAGTGAATACAATTACTTTTCTTAGATTGTAGTCGAACAGTGTATTTCTGTCTTCATCTTGCTTTTGTTGGCTATATTACCTCTTTCCCCTTGTAACGAAGGTGAATACGTTTTCCTTTTCCACTGTAGACATTAAAATTCTGATTAACTTGTCCCCTTGTTAATCTTCTCATTAACATCTGGCTCTTCTGTGGATGCAAGGTATTGTGCAAGAATGACAGTTTACAGCCCTGTCAATTATCACATATATTACTATAATATAGTATTTATTACAATATTTTTGAAAATTATAACCCATACTTTGCATAATAAACAAGTAGTCTAACGCAGGATAAACAGCACAGTGAAATTGAAAGCAATATCATAAACTCTTAATCAGTAACCATGTCAGTGTTCTACACACTGAATACTATCCTACCTACCCACTATTCCACTAACTTAGCTAACTTAAGTTAAACCAGGTGGATTAAGCTAACCACATGTCTATCAAGTTGTTTAAGATCAGTTTCAGAACGAAACACATTTTATCGGTAGACTGCAAAACATTGTTGTGGCAATTCTAAAGAGCTCAAATATAACGTTACACTTCTTACCTCAACTCTGGTGCATATTGCTGCACTGATGCTGTAAACAGGAAGATGAAAGTCCGTGACTAAGTGGTGAAGTTACAGCATTTAGTTGGCAGCACCATTTCCTGTACATGTATTTTAAAACAAAAGCACCAATCCTTTACTTTCAGTTCAAGTCCAGGTTTAAGTTTTATTTCTGTTTTATCATACAAGGGCAAGTGGCAAGGAGCTTTACACAAACATTTACATCACTAAGTGCCAATGACAATTGGGGGGCACACGGGGTGACCAAACAGATTACAGGGGACACAACAACACCTCTCTGGTCTCTGGTGTTGTTGTGCTGCAGCTTCCTCTCTACTTTCTTTTTGTAATCCTCCTTTGCCTGCTTTAATCTCTTCTTCAGCTCATGTTGCACACACCTGAGCTTCTCCCTGTCTCCATCCCTGAAGGCCTTTTTCTGGTTGAGGAGGGTCTTGATGTTACTGATGATCCAGGGTTTGTTGTTTGGAAAGCAGTGTATAGTCCTTGCTGGTATTACAGTGTCCATACAGAAGTTAAGTCTGTGGTACATTCAACCATTCTATTAAGGTCAGGGTCCTTGCTTTTATCATTTTCCTGTGACTCCTACAGTAGATTCCAATCTGTGCACTCAAAACAGTCTTTTAAAGACTCACTGGCCTCCGGGGTCAAGTTCCTGAATCAGCAGGTGGTTGTAGCCTGCCTCAGTACACAGGGCTTGTATAAAGTCTGAAGCAAAAACAGATTATGATCTGATCTGCCAAGTGGTGGTAGAGCTGAAGCAGTGTAGGCCCTGCTTGACTTTTGCATAGATTTTGCAGAGATCAAGTGTCTTATTTTCCCTTGTGGGACAGTCAACACACTGAGTGAAGCCAATCAGGTTAGAGGTCAACTGCATCAGGGTGCTGGGTCTGTACTCTCGCAACAGTCTCGTGAATGACGTCACACGCGACTGACGGCTCTGCTCATGTTTGAATGTAAACAACAATGGTGACAATGTGTGAGAACTACCTCGGTACATAGTATGGTCTAAGAACAACAGCCAACAGTTCAATATCCCGACAGCAGATCTTCTCTTTCACTGTGATGTGACCGGGGTTGCACAATCTATTGTTCACAAGCAGAACCAGTCCTCCTTTATTCTTCCCACTTGCTCCGGCGTCTCTGTCCACTCGTACTGCAGTGAAGCTGGGTAAATCCACACAACAGTCGCGAGTGTTGTCGTTTAACCAGGTCTCTGTGAAACACATGAGACTACACTCACGATATGCTCGCGTGTTCTTCACAAGTGCCTCCAGTTTGTCACACTTGTTAGCCAGGGAGTTGACATTTCCCATGAGGATCGATGGTAGAAAAGGCTTATATCTCCATCATTTAGTACATTCACTCCAAATGTAAAGTCCTGTTTTATTCTGAACTTCATTTATTGGGACTAGAGTCTTAATGAGGCTCCACAGGCTCTAACACTGTGATTAGTAAATATTAAAATAGTATGAAGCAGTTACAGAATGACTCACAATAAATAATGACAAATGATGCTGAAAGAAACATTGACAAACAAACACATTATTTTTGTTTATGAATTGTAAAATTGTTATGGCTGTGTAAACATTAAAACTTATACTGATGATAATGAATGAAGCTCTGTGAAGTTGGTTATGTCTCACCTAACTTAACTTGGACCGCGCTGGAAAACCATGTGTTCACATGGTCAAAGGAATGTGCGAGGTGACACATCCTATCTTCATAAATACTCATGTGCAGGAAAAGGTGTACGCATGTTTTCTGTGCGTACACATCATTTATGCATCTGGCCCCTGATGTCTATGGGCCTACTTCACACAGTCTCGCACGCTTACACACACACACACCTTGTATATCCCCTGGTCACAGCCATTGTAAGTGCTCTCCATTGTGTAACTCCTGAGCACACCCATCTCCCTCCAGACCACCACCCTGGCTGTGGCAGAGCGAGACTTCTCCACCTGAGGATGGAGACAGCTCAGATATGACATCACATCATATCTACTGTCAACAAATGAATGAAGGCCACATCATATCAGTAATACTACAGTATCATAATGATGATAATGGTGGTGATGATGAGACTCATGATAAGACTGAGGGAGGAGGTAATGATGAAGATAAGGTGATGGGTAGTGGTAGCGATGATGAGAATAATGATGATAAACCTAACAAAAACTATAATGGCAAATATACTGGTTATGAAAACAAAGTCAATAAATTTAGACTATGTGTGATAATGATTAATTAATGAAAGGAATAATCATGATTATTATAATTATTGTTGATACCAAATAGTTGCAGCTGTTGAATGAAAAAGCCGGAGCGATACGATCCAGGGTCTTCGGTATGGTCTAGAGAGAGAGAGAGACAGACAGAGAGAGAGAGAGAGAGAGAGAGATTTTTCAAACCACTTATTTGCTCAATAACAAATTTTTAAGAAATAAATAAAACAAAACTCCAAAATAAATTTAATAAATTAAACTGTACTCATTTCCAATTTTCCTCTCCTGTTGTACCTGTAGCCCAGAATGAACATTTGTTGTGAGAAAACCTTGTCATACAAACCAAACATCTGAAACAAAAACCGAAACAGAGACAAGAGTTGACCACACTCTAAATAAACAATGAAAAACAGTCTCTCCCTGTGTACAGAAGGGACAGGTATCAGCAACATTTGGATTAATCACAGAAACAAAATCATTCACAGCAACAACACCATGCAGAACCCTCCACTGTAAATCACCAACCCTCTGTTAATGGTGGTTTGTACAGAGCACTCCACTCAGGTCTGTGAGCCTCTGTCAAGGACAGATGAGTCCTCCAGGGAGTGTCAACTTGACCTTTTAGTTTGTTCTGATTTAAAAGTTTTACTAGTAAGTAGTACATTGTTTTTCCAACCATGCTACTCAGTTTGTAATCAGCAACATTCAACTTCAACAACAAACCATCACATGTAAAAACAGGAACAATGTTCACATCTGGAAGAGGATCAATAACATCACGCTGAATCAGTCCATTACAATAAGCAGCCGTCAGTAACAGTTCAGAGGGAGTTAGCTGCTGTTTCCAGCCTCTCAGTAGGAGACTGATCACTCTGACTGACCTGATCCCCAAACGTGAGGCCAGATCTGGTCCGTTATCTTGGCCTCACACAGTTTCTGAAGCAGGGGTGGCCCGGCTTCACACCGGAGACAAGTCCCGTGAACCACTGGCTCTTTAAGAAGCCAGAACAAAGAAACATCGTTCTTTGGTCGCTCCTTACAGAACATTCCCCAGACTTTGAAAAGTCCTTTATAAAAACATGGAAGGTTGTCCAACTTACATCCATTTAGATCCATTAAAAACAACAACTCAGCCGGACCCAGCCCACCACACCGCTCAAGTATGGCTCGAGCTACAGGTCTCCAAAGCAGGTCAGCAGGTCCAGTCAGGAATCTTTGGATAAACTGGAGCCTGAAAGCAGCCCCCCTGTTTGCCAAGTGGACGAGACCATGTCCCCGTTCCTCCTTGGGCAGAAAGAGGTCACTCCATGGGACCCAGTGCAGATGGTCCCAAAAGAAATCCACCATGACAGCCTGCACTCTGGACAGCAGGTTTACAGGAGGGAGCGCCAGCTGGTGCCACAACATAGAGGACACAAGGTTGTTGATAATCAGGATCCGACTTTTAAAGGACAGTTTCGGTAAAATCCACTTCCATTTTTTAAGTCGGCCTTCGACTCTTTCAAGAAGATTTTCCCAGTTTTTAGAAGAGAGGGCTTCATCACCGAGGTAAACCCCAAGATATTTAAGTCCTCCTCTCTTCCACACGAGGCCTCCAGGTAAAATCAGCCTGTTAGTCCGTCCTTCACCCACTGCTAAGGCTTCACTTTTTCCCCAGTTCATTTTAGCAGAGGAGAGTCTACTAAAATCACTCAGTGTCATCAAGAACATTAATGTCATGTTGTTTCTTTATAAAAACAACATCACCATCGGCATTTGCAGACAATTTATAACAATTTTCACACCCAGGAAAAGAAAAACCCGACAAACGTAACCTTTATTTATGCAGAAAGGGCTCTATGGCCAGTGCATATAACATACCTGACAAAGAGCAACCCTGTCTGACTCCCCTCTGAACTCTAAATGGAGCGCTAAAACCACCATTCATCTTAAGTACCTTGTACAAGACCTGGATCTTGGCTATGAGACCAGAGCTGAACCCAAAAGCCTGCAATGTCTGCCACAAGTACTGGTGTTCAACTCGGTCAAAAGCCTTTTCTTGATCTAGAAAAATCAGACCAAGCTTACAGCCCAAAGAACCAGAGAGGTTCAAAATGTCCCGAATGTTGTCTGATATCAACCTGCTGGGTACACAGTATGTCTGGTCTACATGAATGACAAGCTCCATCACTTTTCTCAGTCGCACTGCCAATACTTTTGACAACAGTTTGTAATCTGTGCAAAGTAAAGACACAGGATGCCAGTTTTTAATGTCCTGCAGGTCTCCTTTCTTTGGGAGGAGGGTGAGCACAGCTCTCCCGCCACTCAGAGGGAACCTCCCCGTACGTAGACTGTCCTGGAGAACACACAACAGGTCCTCTCTAATGATAGACCAGAAGGTCTTATAAAAGTCCGCAGGAAAACCGTCTATCCCGGGAGCATTCTTGCTCTGCAGGGCCTCCTGCAGCTCTTGAGCAGAGAGCTGCACCTCCAGCTCTGCATTATCCTCCTCAGAGACCTTAGGAAGGCCCTCATAGAAGCACAGCACCACCTCTGGTTCTTCCTGGAACTCCGTCTTGTACAGCTCCTGGTAAAAGCCAACAGCACACTGACAAATCTGAGCCAACTCCTGCAGCAGCTGCCCCGTGTCAGACCGCAGAGAGTGTATCAGCCTCTTCTGACCAGTCTTATGTTCCAGACCAAAGTGAGAGAAAGAAAAGTGAGACGGAGCATCCATTTTAACCACATTCTGGAAACGAGATCGAGCCAGAGGACCCTGATCAGAAATACCCAGCAGGTCAGACAGAGCTGATCTTTTGCCTTTGAGGACTTGAATGTGTTCTCGTTCTCCGGTGGAGTCTGCTGAATCCTGCAGCTCTACCACTTCTCTCTCCATAGCTCTCATAGCTCTGGACATGTCCTTTGTGACATTGAAAGTGTACTGTAGGCAAAGCTGTTTGATTTTAACTTTCCCTACATCCCACCACTGCTGTAAAGAACTGCACTCAGCTCTAGTCTGTCTGTGATTGTTCCAAAAACACCTGAATATATTTTTAAACACATTATCAGACAGCAGAGGGACATTAAAGTGCCAGTGTGCACTTTTACATTTCACATATTTTATAAAAATGGAAAACTGTACAAGGGAATGATCAGATATACCAATCGGACTGATAGAACAACCTTTAAATATATTAATGTGATGTTCAAAACAATAAAGTCGATCACATCTGGCCAGAGATAAAAAGTTATCTTTGGAGTGAACCCAGATGTATCGCCTCTGACTTTTATGAAAATGTCTCCAAACATCACAGTTCAAAAGTTTCTAGCAGCTTAATGAGACAACTCTTAGAAGCAGCGTGTGGTTCCTGATGGTTCCTGTCTAACGAAAGGTTTTCTGTGCAGTTAAAGTCACCACCCAGAAATAGATGTTCTTCACTGCTACAATCCCTAACAACATATTTTAACGTGTCCAAAAACAACAGTCTTTCTGAACCCACACTCGGAACATACACATTTATAAAAATTTTTACTTTTTCAAAGTCAGCACATATTTTCAACAGCCGACCTGGAATGATTTCATGAACAGTACAGGAACAATGTAGGAAATCTTCAGAAAAGAGAATACCAACTCCCCCACTGTTACTGCTCTTATGACTGAAGACAGCCCCCCCACTCCATTCCCTCTTCCAGCCAGATTCATTATCAGCAGTACTGTGAGTTTCCTGAAGGAACATTACATTTATCTTCTTGATCTTAATCAGACTAAACAGAGAGGCTCTCTTAACATCCTCTCCAGCTCCATTAATGTTTAAAGAACCAAGTTTTATGTCACACATGTTTATTATAAAGCAGCATCCTGACAAAAACAAAATAAAACAATAAAAGAATAAGAAAAAAAAAAAAAAACGTATTCATTGTTTGCTATTTGGGCTTGAACCTTCGTGAACAGTTTACTCAAATTCATCGATGCAATACCTGAAAACTAAATTCAGTTCCTTGTTATTTTTTTTTGAGGATCATAAACACCTATCTTCTGAAGAACATGACGTGCTTAAGGTGTGGATATTTACAGCTGAGAGGGATCAATCTGATCGGTGACACTAACTGTCCGTGTCGGGTCAGCTCCTTCTCCAAATTCTTATTCCTCAGAAACGGGGGCACATTGGAAATAATGACTCTTTTAGCGGGGATGACCAGAGACAACACCGGAGTCAGAGTTCCCTGAATCACCACTCCACTTTCAACCAGCTCCTTCACTTTATCGATGCTGTCCAGAAAAATAACCACAGCACTGTTCATTCTGGAGGCAGATTTAACACTGCCATACCCCACAACTGCCCCCACAGCCAGGCTGCACTCTTCCCCTGGCACACCGACAGCCGGAGAAAGTTTAACAGCATGCCGGCAAGTCAGCTTCTCCAACCCGGAGACGCCTCGCACCGCCATGCTCGGCCGTGTAGCTGAAGGAGCAGCCGCCAAACAAATGTTGGGTCTGAGCTCTACCTCATGAGCTGGACACCAACTATGTGTTGAATTTTGGTTGTTTATCAATTTATTGGCTATCATAAATTAAGAAAATATTAATATTAAAAATATTAATATTAAATAATAACTTTAAAATTAATTAAAGTTCACGGGGCACCAGCCTAAACTAATAGGCAAAATAGCCAATATGGTTTTAGTCTCAAATTATTACCATTAATCTGGAACTCTGATTAACAATTAGCTTACTAACTATAACCAAACTACCAAATCAACAGTAAGTTAAAGTTGAAGGATTGGAATTCTACAAAGTAGAGGTTGGCAATATTCACGCTTGTGCAACATTAAACACACCAGTAGTTATACTTAAAGGCATTTATTTACCATGGAGCAGAGTAAAACACAATGTCTGATCTAGTATATACAGGTGTGTGTGTGTGTGTGTGTGTGTGTGTGTGTTTGTGTGTGTGTTTGTGAGGACACAAACAAAGGCAAGATGGCCGATTCAAAGTGGTCACTGTGACCACATGATCTGAACAAAGAAGACTACACAAGATGGCGGTAAACAAAGAAACTACTCAAAATGGCCGCTGAGACCACCTGGGGTGTGTGAGAGGGAAGGTGTGAGTTTCTTTGTTAGCCTAGCTCATGTAATCTAAAGGTACCAGGTTAGAGGGAGGAGGTTAGCTTCATGCAGGTTCTAGAACTGAGACGTACTACTATGTGTGTGAACATACGTGTACCTGATTAACTGTATGACTGACCACAACCTAAGCAAACATTACAACAAGACATCAATCAACAAGTACATTAACAAAGTTAAGACTTCTGCTGCTTAGTTATGCTGTGCGGTGCTATGCTGTGCTGGGAAAGGTTAGGCCCAGTCAGTTAACGTTACCCAGTCCTGGAAACCAGCAAAGAGGTCCTTTCCAGTGTTGGTGTAAAGTCCAGTGAGTTGGGAGGCTTCCTGGTGGAGTAAAGTCCTGTCTGGCTGTGTTACTTTGCAGTTATCTCCTTTGTTCTCCTCACAGAGTTAGCTGTTCCATGCTAGCTCTGCTACGACTCCTGTTGCTTGGAAAACCAGCTGGCCTTGTGTCGTAGCTGCTGATTCTGAAGAGAACTTGGTTCACTCACAGTTAATCCGAAGCAGGTCGCTGCTATTGAGGAGAAGAGTGTTTGCAGGCTGCTGGTAGCGGGCCGGCGAGAGAGCTGGTTTCTCAGGTAGCAGGGCTGACCTGGGCTGGGGCCTTGTTGCCCTTTGAAGAACTGAAAGGAGAGAGCTGGAGCTGCTCTCCAGAGCAAGCCAAAGGAGAAGAGAGTGAGAAGAGGGCCAGAGATCTGGTTTTGTTTGGTGACACCCTTGGGGGTCACATGTCACACGCTGACCCACACTGGCTGGCCAGTAAGGTCCGTGGGGGGAAGGGTCGTCCCTAGGTGTGAACGGTGAGGAACTGTGGAGTGTGAGTTCCTTTGTCCAGTGGAGCAAAGAAACATTTGGTCTCTTGAATGATTGAGTCCCAACACAAAACAAAAATACTAAGAAGCACAAAGTCATCAACAATCACACAGTGGAAGAAAAATCCAAAAAAGTTTGAAAAAAAACATACACACTTTCACAAACGCTCTCTGCAGCACCACACTCCAGTCACTCCGCCATTCACTCAGAGAGAGAGATTGAATTTTAAAAATTCCTTTATTAAATCAATAAATAAGAAACATGTCACATGACATCATTAACCAGACTACATCAAGAGATAATCAGATTATAGAGTCTCACAGAAACAGAGTTAAACCACAGCTGTCCCTCTACAACAGAACACACAGCTTTAGTGAAGCACCACTTTGACACAAACTCCTCCACATTGTTCATGAGTGAGTAGAACCTGAAATCCACTCTCGCTCTGGCTTTCACCAACATCTTGAACAGTTACAGCAGCTCCTCACCTGAAACATCCTCCACCTGAGCTTTTCTGCTCTTATAAATGGACAGTTTGGGCTGTCCCACCACAAAGTTTAAGAGCTGCCACTTCTCTGTGTTTTCTTTACTGTATCCAAAATCAGTCTCACTCCAAACCTGGTTACAGTTCAGAAATACAGTTTTCAGGGTTTCAAACAGAACACCATGTCTGCTAGAGTCCATGCAACAGGGAAAACAGTCTCTGGTTTCTGACAGAAAGAACAATTACTGGATACCATGGGGTTAATCTAAAAGATGAAGGTGTTGACAGTGAGCACTCCCTGCAGGATTCTCCACTGCAGGTCACCTGACCTCAGGTTCATACAACAACTTCAATACTGGTTTACAGGTGTCCTGCACCTTCCATCTCTCTCTTCACACTGTGTCCTTTCTTCCACTCAGCTTCCTCTTGTTCAAAGCCTGAACACAGGACCTGTACACAGCTTTCCCATTCAACATGTACAGGTCTACATATGCTGTGGTCCTGTAGACCAGCAGTGTTCCTGACAGTCCAATTTGGTCTATGTGGAGACCCAGCTCAGGAAAAAGATCCCCTTCATCAGGAGTGTTTACTGCCCCAGTAAAATAATCCTGCAGCATCTGGTGCTCTTCACTGCTCCGTCTTTGAATCCATGTGTCTCCGCCCCAGCAGAGAAGCCACTGCCTCTGTGTTGTAAAATCCTGGACCTGCAGCATCATATGTCACAGCTTCACTGTCCCAGCTGAAAGCAACCACTGGGTGAGACCATGTCTGGTGTGGTCCTGAACATCCAAATGGGACCCATGGATGAGAGGCTACAGAAGCAAGAAGAGTGAGGCAGCAGGGTCCAGTCTGTTCCATTTAAAAAGAGTCCATGCTCTAAACTGTCCCCTATAAAATGGAGGCAAGTCAAACACATGTATAAAATCACAGTTCATTAAAAACAGAGATGCCACCCTCCTTAAAATGGTGCTCATTAATGGCCTCCACACTATGGCATTACTTCCTGTGAGATAACGCTGGATGAACTGTAAACTGAACGCTGCCACTCTGCTCCCCAGGTGCACCAACCCCTGCCCTCCCTCTTTCTTTGGCAGGTAAATCACACTGTGTGGAACCCAGTGCAACTTATCCCAGAAGAAGTCAACCATGATGGACTGCACTTTCTGTGACAGAGCAGCAGGGGGCTTAAAACATTTCAACCTGTGCCACAGAGTTGATGCAACCAGATTATTGATGATCAGGACTCCTCCTCTGTAGGACATATGAGGCAACAGCCACCTGCAGTTGGTCAGTCTCCCCTCCACCACTCCCTCCCAGTTCCTCTGTACAGTCTGATCATCTCCTAGATAAACACCCAGGTACCTAAGGCCCCCCCTCCTCTAGCTCAACTCTCCTGGCAGCTGAGGGAGACCAGCAGACCAACTGCCAACTGCTAGACTGTCACTCTTCTCCCAGTTCACTTTAGCAGCTGAGATTTTTCCAAACCTTTCAACAATGTACACAATAACAGTGACATCATCTGCATATGCAGATAAAGTAAAATGTATATTGAAATCATCTGGTAAAAACAAATCATCAATAAAAGAACATTGTGCAACATGGGTCAAGAGCATACTGGACATCGAACAGTATGCTTATACCCCGAGTCACTTTAAAAGGTTTACACAGACTACCATTCAGCTTTAGGACACTCTCAATGTCTTCATACAGAACAATAATGTTGGCAATAAGCCCAGGGCAGTGGCCAAACCTTTCCAAAGGTAATGGTGCTCAACCTGGTCAAAAGCCTTTTCCTGGTCCAAAGAAACCAGACCAGCATCAAAACCCATTGAACTGGAGACTTCCAAAAAGGTCTCCAGTTCTTTATGTCCTGGAGGTCTCCTTTTTTTGACAGCAGGGTCAGAACTGCTCTCCTGCAGCTCTGAGGCAGAGATGAGTCATTAAAGCTCTCAATGAAGAGTTCTAACACATCATCTCTCAGTTCAGTCCAGAAAGCTTTATAAAACTCTGAAGGGAGCTCATTGATCCCAGCCCCCCTCCCTCTGCAGTCAGAGGGCCCTCCACCTCTTTGTTGGTCTCCTCTGAGACTCTAGGCTGGCCATTGCAGAAGGAGCCTCCTCAACCTCAGTGAACTCACTGTTGTACAGGTGAGAACAAAAGTCCACAGCTCTCTGCCGGATCTCACTGTCTTCAGTCAGCAGCTATCCTGAGCTGGAGTGTAGAGCATAGATGAAACTGCTCTGGCCGTTCTTCTCCAGCTTAGACAGTGAGTCCATCAAGTTGGCGTTCTGGAAGCGAGACAAGACCAGCACCCCCTGTACTTTTGAGCCCAGCAGGTCTGCCAGTATGGCTTTTTTTTAATTTAAGGTCTTCAATGCAGCATTGATTTCCTGTGGACTCTGCAGAACTCTGCATTGTGGTTCCTTTCCAGCTCATCGTTCTCTGTGCAGTTAAAATCCCCTCCAAGAAATAGAAACTCTTCATTACCACGCTGACTTAAAACCAGAGTTCATTTAAAAACTGGTTTCTGTCAGGTTTTGTGTTGGCAGTGTAGACATTTATAAAAACCGGAGTAAACAGCTCATACTTGGCTTTGACCACCATCAATCAGACCTTCATTATGTCCTCCACCACATGAAATTTTGGCAGGAAGGTTTTAGAGATGAGGAGCACCACTCTTCCACTGGTTCTTCCTAAGTGACTGAAAACCACCTCCCTGTCCCACTCCCTCCTCCAGTCAGTCTCATCCACAGTGTCACTGTGCGTCTCCTGGACCAGCATCACATTAATGATCCTCACTTTAGAGTTCAAACAGGGTCTCCCTCTTCCTCACATCTCAGCTCCGTTAATGTTGAGTGTGGAGACCCTGAAATCACTCATGACCTCTGATGTGAGAAGTGACACACAGAGTAAAACAGATAGGACACACACTGTCTCACATGGTTTCTGAGTCCTCATCATGATAGAGTTCTTGTTTGAGTCTCAGAACAATCTATCTATGCCTGTAGACTTCCTGCTCAGTGAAACATCCTTTTCCACTGCTGCTCATCTGTGATCTGGATCAGGAAGAACTCTCCGTCTGCAAAGTATTCTTCAACTCGCACTTTCTTCATGTTCTTTGGTGTCTGCAGGAAATTTTTAATCTGCTGTACTTCATACATTTTGTCTGATTGTGATTTAGCAGAACATTGTGAGTCAGAGTGACGCTGGGCATTTTCACCACAGTCCCCCTCCTCCTGCCTACTGCTCCCTTCTTGGCCTGAAGGCCCCTGCTGCTTTGCTTTCTCGTGAGAGCAGGTACTTTAAAAACAGTCTCCTCCACCATCTTCATCACTGTCCCTCAGAGTGTCCACAGCTGTCTACTCTGTCTCTGCTGCTACTCTGACTAAAAGTTGCTGTCTCAGTGTCTCCCTGACTCTGCTGGGTCTCTTTTGTTCCCTCACCATATCCTTCACAGTTTGTCTGAGTATTTCCTCTCGGCCCCTCTCTTTGTTTTCTCAGCAGAGGAGACTCTTTCAGCACAGGCCTGGACTAGGTGACCCTTCTCCCCACAGCCAAAACATTTGAAGGCCCCAGAGTTAACAAACAACATATTCAAAGTCCTCGACCTTCACATTAAACACCAGACTGAGCTCCTCGCCTTTTTTATTGAGGATCATGTAAACCTGCCGTCCGTGAGAAACCACGGTTCAGCAGCGAAGACTTCCTGATTGGGGACATGATCTTCCTCTCTCAACTCTCTCAACCAGTTTATTCGCCTTTTCAACCTCATCCACAAAGATCACCACAGCACTGTTAATCTGAGCAGCGGATTTAACGCTGCCATAACCCACAACTCTCCCCACCGCCAGACTGCACTCCACTGAGCATGGCTTAGCTGTGGAGATCTTAACACTGGTGGACTGCACAAAACCACACACACCCAACCTGCAACCCCTAAACCACCGAAATACACACCACAACAAGATTGACACTACACTATTTATAGATAAAGAAAAGATAGAAAAACACTCATAACAGTTCTCAAACGACCAATCCACACACTCACACCTTCCAATCAGAGTGAGAGAAAGAGAGAGACAGACAGAGAGACAGAGAGAGAGATTTTGAATTAAAACAAAAAAAAACAAAAAAAAACAACATTTATTAATCATTATATACATTTTACAAAGAACAATAATACAGTACATTACTACATACACAATATATTTACCCTGGTATCAAAGTTATATCAGCACATGTGCAAAAACTATCCATCTGTTATAGAGCAGAGCACCTCCCCATAACCCCAGATCTGCTGGAAACACTCCAGGTCCTGAGCAGCTCTGTAAAAACTAAATTCCAGCAGCAGTCTGGACTTCACCATTTTTACAAAGAACGGGAAGCACATCAACATCCAAGTCTTCCTCCACCTTCCTCCTGTGGCTCATATACTGCCATCTTTGCCTGTCCTAAAACAAAGTTCAAAATCTGACATTTGTTCTTGTATTGGCTCGTGTATTTAAAGCCACAGACAAAAACCTGTTTCATAAAAACTTTTCCACATCTGCTAAAAATGGTGTGTAACAATATAAACAGAGCTGTGAGATGGGTGCAGTCTGAGAAACAGTGGAACACAGTCTCTCTCTGATTACATAAGGGACATTTGTTCTCTACAGCGTTTTTAATGACAGAGATAAGAGTTCACAGCCACAATGCCATGCAGGATTCACCACTGTAAGTCTGCATGCTTTTCTATCAAAGGAGGTTTGCACAAAAGACCTCCATGTCCAAGTCCAAATAAGTCCTCCATGGTGTGTCACTATGGCCATTTCTGGTTCAAAGTTTTAACCATTAGCTTATACAGAGTCTTCCCTGTGGCATCCTCCAGAGAAGCACCCACAGGGTCGACAGGCTCCAGTAAAGGACCAGAACAGATTTTAAAATCCGGGAAAAAGTCTTATGGTAGGAAAAGGGTCCATAAAGTTTGGCAGCAGTGAACCGTCACCAAAAGTAATTTAAAAGAGAACATTGATGTCCTGTCTGCTTCTTTCTCCAATGCTTGCCAACAACTGATCTATCACCCAGATAGATCTTAATCCCAGCCGAGGAGCAAGTTCAATAGGGTCATCTAGGCGAGATCCAGCCAGCTCCACCACATGCCCCAGAGTGGAAACTCCTGCAGTGTGATGCAGTCTGGACAGAGTAGGTCCTCCAGCTCGGACAATCCAAAAAAAACCAAACAGTACAAGCTCCTGTAGGAGCCAGTACAGAGAGTCAGTCTGCTCCTGTCTCTGCTTCTTCAGCAAAGTCCATACTGAAAAAATACTCCTATAAAAAGCTGTCAGAGATGAAGTGTCTAACTTTTTGGAGTCCATCAGGAATAGAGCCAGATCAAGTCCCAAACCACCAAACCGCTGCAAGATGCAGCAGGATAAAGATCTCCACACCAGGTCTGTAGGTCCAGTGAGCAGTCTCTGGATAAACTGAAGATGGAAGCGCTTCTACTGGCCAGATGGACCAGGCCCTGCAACTTGTCCCCAAAAAAAAAAAAAAAAAAAAAAAAAAAAGTATAGCATGCTGGACAAACAGCAGCCCTGTCTGACCCCCCCCTCTGAACACTAAAAGGAGTACTCAGACTGCCATTAACTTTCAGAACACTCACAATGTCACTGTAGAGCACCTATATCTTGGCTATAAAACCTGGGTTGAACCTTAAAGGACCATAAAGGACTGATTTAGACTCTACTAAACTTTGCAGTTCTACCACCTGAGTCTCCAGGTCCCTCAAAGATCTGGTGATGTCTCATTGACATTGCAAGCGAACTGCTGACACAGCTGTTTAGTCTGTGTTTTACCAACATCCCACCATTGTTGGACGCTGGCAAAAACAGACTTACATTTTCTGTGGGTAAGCCAAAAAGATTGAAAAGACTGTTTTAAAAGCTTTGTCATGAAGCAATTCAGTGTTAAATATATCATATTGTCTTTAGAGTGACTCCACATGTACTACCTGTGAGTTTTATTTAAAAAACCTACACACATCTGACAGCTCATGTGTTTCAGTCAGCTGTCTGAACCTGGGTGATGACGCAGGGTGAATCTCCTGGTGATTTCTGTCTAGTCTTGGATTTTCAGTGCAGTTAAACTCACTTCAAACCTAAAAACAAATACTCATCACTGCTACAGTTTCTGATGGTGTCACATAAAACATCCAGTACATTAGTTGGTTCATAAACATTGATAAAAACTAGAGCGATATTTTCAAACTGAGCTTTAACCTTCAGTAAACAGCCTTTAATGATTTCCTCAGTTTCACAAGAAGGCGGCAAACTTCTAGAGAACACGATCCCAGCTCCTCCACTGCAGCATTTATCTTTTTGACTGTTGCAGTATTTTACCTTTTATTGTTATTACTGATTCTGCCTTTGTGATGTCATCATCCCTTCCTCATGCTGCTGTAGCCTGACACCCATGTGTCATGCAGTATCCCCTTGCCTTCATATTTTTTTATAGGTAAATAAAAACACTGTTTGTATTACAAGTTTTCATAATTTGTTTCAGTGCTGGCAACAATTTTAACAATCAACAATAAATGCACATATAAATAATAAGTTATAAGGAACATGGGGGAAACAACAACATGACTAACTAGACAGGAGCGAAAAGGTGAAATGCTGCCCCCTATGGAGGTGGAGCAAGTAGCACGATCTTACACGACACCTTTAACTACCAATTTCCTTAAACGATAAATCTCCTGATCTGTAAGAACATCATCTCCTATGTTTCCTGATTCTCTGGTCAGAGGCCCCGCAGACTCAACAAACAGCTTCAGATCTGAAAAATAATCCTCCACTTTCACCAACCTGGATCCCTTCATTCCCTTCAGGAACTTTTTAATGTCAGGTTCTTGATTTTTCCTCTTTTGTGACAGTTTAAACAAATCAAATTCTCTGTCGCTGATCACTGCTTTTAACTGTCATCTTATCACCAGAGCTTTCAGGGGGATCACTGTCCACAGCGGCCGCACTATGGCCGATGGAGCCGACAGAGCATCCCCCATCCCCACCACAACCAAAATACTTCATGGTCTCCGATGTAACAAAAAACCATGAAGTTGAAACCGTCTACTTTAAAATTAAAGGTCAGATTGAGATCATCATCATCAATATTGTCTTTAAAAACCATGAACACCTGTCTGCGGTGACTAGATAGATAGATAGATCAGATTAGATAGATAGATAGATAGATAGATAGATAAGATAGGATAGATAGATAGATAGATAGATAGATAGATAGATAGATAGATAGATAGATAGATAGATAGATAGATAGATAGATAATAGATAGATAGATAGATAGACTAGACGAAATAGACAGATAGATAGATAGGATAGATAGACAGATAGATAGATATTAAACTGAGCTGGTAGTGTGTGTCACACTGTGGGTCTTACCCTGTATCCAGGGTCCTCTTTCAGTCCCACAGTGTCAACAGCAGAGCCTGACTGCCACAGAGTCTCCTTCACACTGCAGCCATACAAGAAGACATTCTTTTTTCTTGAGTGGCCGTGGTAGTCACAGAAAACCTGGAGCAGACGTACAGGAAAAGAATCGGAGATAACCTTTGTGTGGAATGATGAGGTGAAGAAAATGACACCTAGATTGCCCCGGTGACTCACCTAGTAGAGTGCATACCATTAAGGCTTAGTCCTAACCACAGCAGCCCGGGTTCCAGTCCGACCTGCGGCCCGCATACCAACCTCTCTCTCTCCCTGACTTTCCTTTCTCTCTAACTGTAGCTATCAGAATAAAGGAAAAAACCATGCATCTTGCTCTCACATATCTTGCTGCTTCTCTTGCACTGACACTGTTTTCTTTAAGTAGCCTACATGTTGAATTTTAGTGTGGTCACAGAGGGAATCAAAACCTTTAAATTTACATAGAATTTTTGTGAATGTATTCAAATGTTCTACAATGTAGCAGGAAATGTTGCTGTGTCTCCACCTGTCTCTGTGGACAGAGCTGGCACAGCCTGTCTTCTCTTGGCAGTCAGGTCAGCCTGTGTCAGCCAGTCTCTATTGCCAGGCTGCGATCAATGAGTGTGTACATAGTCAGGGTCTTTCTCAGTGTCTGATCCCTCATCGTGGTCAGATGGTCTGCTGCTGTGTACTGTGTGTTTAGAAGTTAGTGTTGTGTTTGTGCGGCACATGTCCAGTAGTTAATGTCATTGTCTTTGTGTTGAGATATAGGTTGATTGGTCCAGATAGTGTGAGAGCTGTGCTGAGGCCTGCTGCTGTTGGAGGAGCTGAGCCTCATGATCAGCTGGCTGGGGGACTCCTCTCTGTGTTCTTCTATTCCTAGTGAAGGGCTTTGTAATGGTGGGAGCAGAGTGCACATGTTTTTAGGTATTTGTAGAATTTGAGGGCTCTTGTCTGTATCCTGATTAAAAGGGGGATTTGGCCCAGTTCAGCTTGGCATACATTGTTGCGACTGGGTATTTGTCCCATTTCTCAAAGTCTTGATTTATAAGAGGACCCCAAGACTTGACAAGTTTTGCAGATCATCCAGTTGTAACGCCTCCTTAGATGGAGCTAGTAATATTAGACCTGCAAAAAGTAGACATTTAATTTCTGTCAGATAGGCTGAGACCAAGGATATCTGACCGTTCATCAATATAAATGTTAAACAGGGTGGGGCTAAGACTGCAGCCCTGTTTCACCCCTCTGTTATGAGGGAAGAAGTCTGTTTCCAAATTGCCAATTTCACAACACATTTAATATTTGTGTACATGGTTTTAATTATAATAATGTGTTTCCATTTTTAAAGAATGGCGTGATAATTCCTTTCCTCCATGTCAGGGAAATTTCCAGTGCTCAGAAGGAAGTTTAATAATTTTAAAATGGCAATGTTGAACTTATGATTGGTAAATGTAAGCATTTCATTTAAAATACCATCAGGATCACTGGCTGTTGACGATATAAAGACCCAATGTTTGACTGAGCTGTAGTAGTTGGTGCCCATTTTTGTTTACACTTTTGTCAAAGTTGTTGCTATGGGGTTGTGAGGGGAGCAGAATGCTAATCTGACCAGGTATACGTTTGTCTCCTTGTTGGCTAATAGAATCTGGTTCTGTGTCTGTCCTGGCATCAAGATCCCCACAGATTGGAACACTTCCCTGGGCTTGGTAGTAATTGATCTCATCTTCAAGAATGGAGAAAATATTTTCATTATAATTCTCCTCACAGGGCTGGTCAGTTTTGGTGCAGTTGGGGGTGGGGTGATGTCTGCGTCTGGCAAGGAGTGGGTGTTGTCAGTGGTGGTAGTCTTCTCCTGTTCTGCCTTTTTTATAGGGAGAAAGTCCAGCTGCACTATGACAGTCCCATTCTTATATACAGTATACTGACTGTTGTCATGACAGTGTCTGTGTCTTCTGCCTCTTTGGTTTTTAGTTTCCAGCCTTTACAAATCCCTTCTTTCTTTCTTTACAGAGAGGTAATGGGCTCTTATAGCCAAGTGCTGCTACTGCACTGCTATTGTTGCTACTCCTTGGTAACCATTGCCAGGGTTTGTTGAAGGTTATCTGTCAGCCTTAAAGCTAAGCTAGCTTTAAACTATTTCATAGTCATTTTTACATCAGTCGTACATCATTTCTTAGGTTGTAGGTTCTCTCTGTGACATCTCACTCATTTGAGTCTTTGGCTGTATTCCTCTCTTAGCTTGGTGTAAGTCAGATGTAGGACAGTTAGACTAAAGGTCAGTTTGGCAGGTGGTTTTGTTTTCTGCTGGATTTTTCAGTTGAGCAGGATTTTCCCTTTTTCTTGCTTCCAGGGAAGCAATTCCTAATTCCTCGATATAATTGTTTCTTCTTCAATGTTGCCAGAAGAAATGTAAGAGGTTATCTCGTTTTAAACAAAAAAAAGTGAACATCTTCAGAAGCTAATTTTTCTGATGGATGGATGGATGGATCCCCCCCACTGTTCTGTCTCTCTCTCACTGTGGCTGTCAGCTGTTTTTTGGGGGTTAACATGAGTTAAGTTGAAGCAGTCAGTCATTATTCTGCTTCTTCTTTGATCTTGTTATTTTTTTCACCAGTCTAATCTGAATTTCAGCTGTCTACAGATAAACCATTAGCTAAATCATGTTTTTGCTGTAGTGGTCTGTGAGAAGTACTGATACTCCTGTGCTTTGCTCTGTTTGAAGGGATGTGGGCATCACTGTCGAATCAGTCTCTTTATACATCTGGTGAATATTCTGCTGAAATGCTGAAGTTGTTTCACTGGTGATTCACATTGAATTTTAAATCTACTTTAGTTTAGTTAGTTAGTTTTTTAGCTTGAATCTCATTCATTCTGTGACTTAAATAAATAAACAGGAAACATCATAAATAGAGTTTTTCCTCTTGTACCGTAAACACACTCGGAATTATGGTCAGTGTGTGTTTAGGGTACAAGCAACTTTGGTTGATGTTAAGAGATTTCCTTCATTGGTAACAGAACTTTAAACCGCTAAGTACCATGCTGTATACAAATGCAATTAGCTTAAATATGAAGTTAGGTAGCACTCAAGAGACCACATCAGAGAAACGTGTGACTTATTGAGAGCAGAACCAGCCCACAGCATCAGAGGACAGGTATGTTCAGGTAACACCGAGTTCTGTCTATGTATCTCACCAGTGGAGGTCGTCCTATACAGTTCAAGTAATAGAGGAAGCCCTTGGTGTGGTAGATGGTTGGACTGAGGACAGGGTCTGGTTTACACCATTGGCGGTTTAGGTCCTCACTGTTCAGATCACAGCGGTTCCTGGGGAGATATAGCAGAGGAGACAGGTGGGGATTTATGGAGCAGTACACTGGTACTATAATGGAGAACTGTTTCAATAACAGATCCTGAGGATAACATCAGTAAAGCCTCCACACATCAGTAGGAGTACTGGTTTTTAACTCGTCTTTGTATTTGGTTTTATGGCGGTCCCTCCAGAAGGCAAAGGTTATGTGAATAGAAAAATGGATAAACCATATATTACGTGATGCACACTTGACTAAAGAATTATAATTTGCTTCCTGTTACACATGGGCACGTTTATCTTAGCACCACAGCACCTGAACCTCTTGGCTCCCTCTAGTGGAAACAGGGGGCAACATAAAATCAAATTAACACAATGGCAATAAAATAAACAGCACAGTGACAGAATTAGATAAATAACATGAGCATATATGGGAGGTGTTTTTTCTATGTGTGACTTCTCATCCCCACATGAGCATTTTAACATGATAATCATATTCATAAACTATGCAGCACTCTTAAACAAAAGAAAATTAATTCTGGTTGACAGCTGATGTGAGTATTCCCTCATAAATGATGCATGAAGACAGAGCAGCTTGCAAAAGAGGGAAGCCTAGGCTGTCCTGGCATTGCATGGAGCCCATTGTGAGTTACGTCAGGCGGGAATGGGAGACACCTCTGTTAGCGGTAGGATACAGGCCCTATTACACTGTTGTGGGTTCGGAATGGGACAAGGGTGTTCCCTTGTTAGTGTGTGTGTCAGATGGTAAGCTTGACTGAGCTAAGTGTCCTCAATCAATCAATGCAAATAAGCTGTGAAACTACTAAAAAGACACTGCGAGTCAGCATTCATCTGCCAAACTCCCGGAGACAGGCTGGACTCTCTCCTTTTCCAGAGTTGCCCAGGGTGACAGGTGCTAGGTCGGTGTGTGGATACTCACAAGCCCCCAGTGGAGTACTGCGGTGTTGGAGTTCTCTCTGTGGAACGAGAGGGTCTCCTCTATATGGAAGGTTTATGCCAGGGTGCTGGAAAGGAGGCGTCGATTGATCGTCGAACCTCAGATTCAGGAGGAGCAAACATGTTTTCAGTGAGTGTTGGACTTCACCACGGCTGTCAATGTTGTCTCCAATTTTGTTTACGATATTCATGACAGGATCCCAAGGTGCGGCTGAGGTGAGGAGTGTATCCACTCTGGGAACCTCAGAATTGCATCTTTGCTCTTTGAAGATGATGTGGTTCTGTTAGCTTCATCCAAACATGGTCGCCAGGGCTCACTGAGACAGTTTGCAGCAGAGTGTGAAGTGGCTGGGATGAGAATCAGCACCTCCAAGTCTGAGGCCATGGTTCTCAGCTGGACTGCTCTCTTCGGGTTGGGGTGAGTTACTGCCCCAAGTGAAGGAGTTCACATGGATTGGTGCAGTGTCAGCAGTAATGTGGACCTTATACCGGACCATTGTGGTGAAGAGGGAGCTGAGCCGGAAAGGCAAAGGAGCCAGCTGAGGTGGTTCAGGCATCTGATAAGAACGCCTCCCGGGCACCTTCCTTTGGGAGGTTTCCCAGGCATGTCACCTGGAAGGAGACCCTGGGGTAAACCCAGAACTCGCTGGAGGGATTGCATATCCTATCTGGCCTGGGAACACCTTGGGATCCCCAGGAGGAGCTGGAAAGTGTTGCTGTAGAGAGGGATGTCTGAAAGCGACTGCTTAGCCTGCTGCCACCGCAACCCAACCCCAGATAAACGGAAGAAAATGGATTGATGGATGGACTATTCAAATGACATGTGACGTTTAATGACTCACAAACAAGAGATACAGTTAGGCCCAGAAATATTTGGACAGTGACACAAGTTTTGTTATTTTAACTGTTTACGAAAACATATTCAGGATACAATTATATAATCAATATGGGCTTAAAGTGCAGACTCTCAGCTGTAATTTGAGAGTATTCACATCCAAATTGGAGCAAGGGTTTAGGAATTACAGCTCTTTAATACGTAGCCACCCCTTTTTCAAGGGACCAAAAGTAATTGGACAGTTGACTCAGAAGGCTGCAAAAAAAAATAACAAGGCTGCATGGGCTCTTCCCTCGTTAACCTGTCATCAATTAAGCAGTTAAAAGGTCTGGAGTTGATTCCAGGTGTGGCGTTGCATTTGGAAGCTGTTGCTGTGAACACACAACATGCGGTCAAAGGAGCTCTCAATGGAGGTGAAACAGACCATCCTGAGGCTGAAAAAAAGAAGAAATCCATCAGAGAGATAGCAGAAATCTTAAGAGTGGCCAAATCAACCGTTTGGTACATTCTGAGAAAAAAAGAGTGCACTGGTGAGCTTGGGAACTCAAAAGGCCTGGATGTCCACGGAAGACAACAGTGGTGGATGATCGCAGAATCCTTTCCATTGGTGAAGAAAAACCCCTTCACAATATCCACTCAAGTGAAGAACACTCTCCAGGAAGTAGGTGTATCAGTATCTAAGTCTACCATAAAGAGAAGACTTCATGAGAGTAAATACAAAAGGGATTCACCACAAGGTTGCAAATCATTAAATCAGCCTCAAAAATAGAAAGGCCAGAATTGACTTTGCCAAAAAACACTTGGAGAAGCCAGCCCAGTTCTGGAACTGCATTCTTTGGACAGATAAGACTAAGATCAACCTGTACCAGAATGATGGGAAGAAGAAGTTTTGGAGAAGAATTGGAACAGCTCATGATCCAAAGCACACCACATCTTCTGTAAAACATGGTGGAGGCAGTGTGATGGCATGGGCATGCATGGCTTCCAATGGCACTGGGTCACTTGTGTTTATTGATGATGTGACAAAAGACCGAAGCAGCCGGATGAATTCTGAAGTGTATAGGGATATACCTTCTGCTCAGATTCAGCCAAATGCAGTAAAGTTGATTGGACGACGCTTCACAGTACAGATGGACAATGATCCAAAACATACTGCAAAAGCAACCCAGGAGTTTTTTAAAGCAAAGAAGTGGAATATTCTGCAATGGCCGAGTCAATCACCAGATCTCAACCCAATTGAGCATGCATTTCACTTGCTCAAGACAAAACTTAGGGCAGAAAGACCCACAAACAAGCAACAACTGAAGACAGCTGCAGTAAAGGCCTGGCAAAGCATCACAAAGGAGGAAACCCAACGTTTGGTGATGTCCATGGGTTCCAGACTTCAGGCAGTCATTGCCTGCAAAGGATTCTCAACAAAATATTGAAAAGTAACATTTTACTTAGGGTTATGTTTATTTGTCCAATTACTTTTGAGCCCCTGAAATGAGGAGCGTTTGTATAAAAATAGCTACAATTCCTACATGTTTAATCATATATTTTTGTTCAACCCCTTGAATTAAACCTTAAAGTCTGCACTTCAATTCCGTTGTAGTTGTTTCATTTCAAATCCAATGTGGTGGCATGCAGAGCCCAAATCATGACGATTGTGTCACTGTCCAAATATTTCTGGGCCTAACTGTAGATACTGAGGCTATTAACCAGTATGATAAAGAGTCCTGAACAACATTCAGTTTTACAGTTCCTCTTCTACTGACGGGCTTTTCAGTGAATCAGTCAGAGTGCATGAACCACCTAACAACAACTATAGTTGTGATGGTACCAGGCTTTCCTCAACTGAGTTTTCATGAAATTAGAGTTGTGATTTCATTAATGTTTTTCAGTTCTGGAGTGAATTAAGGTCTAAAACCAAATGTTACTCTTGTTTAAGATGAGAGATAACAGAAGTTAAGGCTTATTTTTTCACCACTGGTTAAGCCTGAGTCTGAAACGGGTATGGTATGGACCCAAATGCAGCACACAACTGGATATAGTTTGTAATGACCTTTATGAACCAGCAAGGATTTTTTCACACAGGTGGGTATTGGGGAAAAGGGGAATTGTCATAAGCAGGTAGGTGGGCAAACGGGAGAGAGTTCATAGGGATGATGGGCAGGGGAGAGCTTGAGGCAGGTGAGTATAACCGGTTCGTATCTTTGCCCAGCAGGTGAGTAATTCTTCTCAGTAGTAGTGCAGGTGAATAATGAATGCTGGTACTCACACACGACCCTTTGAGTAGGTAGGTGATGAAGTCAAGTGGGCGAGGACAGAGACACCCAAGGCTGGGAGTGGGGAGCCTAGAAGCCCGCGTGTTCGACAGGGGAATCAAGTTGATGATTCAGAGAGTCGGAGCAGAGCAGGAGCCTCAGGCGGCAACAGGAATGTGCCTAAACCAATACTGCCCATGATGGGCTCACACTGGATCAGCAGGTGCCGAAGAAGAGGCACAGATGATGGGGAATGGAGAGCCAGGAGCTCCGTGTGGAGAGCTGGAGAGTGGAGCTGAGTCGTGGAGCCGATGAGCCAAAGAGTCAATGTGTGGACCTCAGACACCAACAGGTATGTGACAGATCTCTTTCCACAGCGGAACCACACAGGATAGGTAAGTAAAGAGGATATTGTTTACCTGTTGAAGGAGTGATGGTGGATAATATGCTATGTGGTCTTTACAGTTTGACACCAGGCAGCAGGAGAGGCGAGCGGGCCAAACCAGGAAGTAGTGAGTTGAATCGTTTTTTAGGAGCAGAGTCTTTGAGCAGGAAACCAACAGCTACTTGAAGCCAGAGACAAAACGTCAGAGCATTTACCAGAGCTGAAGCTGGGTCAGAGAAAAAGGATCAAACAGAGACCAAACTAGGAAGCCAGTCTGCAGGTAGACGCTGGTGTATCAGGCATAGAAGCGTGAACAATCTGGCAACAAGTGGATCAACTGGAGAAGCTTAAGTATGAGCTTGATTGGAGAGCAGCAGCAGCTGCGCGGCCAGGTGAGTTGGATGAGGACTGATGAGGGGGCGTGTCGGGAGAGTAAATGAGGAGGAATGGAAAAACCCCAGAGAGAGCAGGTAAGAGCAGAGGCGGATTGTGACAGTGTCTGGATCTGGTACATCTGCAGTTTATTTCCTACGGCCACATAAAAAGAGTTCAAACTTTATGACAGAGGAGACCACATCACAGACCCTGACACATGGACAAGATTTTTACAGGAGGAAAAGACACCTCTCTGCTCAATAGCTCCTCCTATCCTTTGTGGTCTCTCTGTCTGTTTTTGTATTTTCTGAATGTAACTAAATAAACATCACAGTCACAGTCTGCTCACAGCTGCAACCACAGTTATTTAAGACATCTAAAGCTACAGACACAGCTGAACTTAGAACCACAACTAGAGCTGCAGAGATTTTATTCTTTTCTCTTATTTTCACATGAACTGAGTTGGCTCACAACAGGAGAAACTAAATCAAAGATGAAGATGATACACTGATGAGTGAACCTCCTGCCCCTCAAAGGCTTCTTCTGCCTCTGAGGTGGTGATGAGCTTACACACTTGTCAGCTGTAACTGTTGTAAATCAGATGTTAGTCTGACCCCATGAGTAGTTTCATTATGTTGAGAATATGATGCCTCAAACAAACATCAGTACGATCAGACTATACCATGGAAGTAGTAGGTTGTAATTAGTGTAGTGTTGAGCAGCAGGTGAATGAACAGAGGTAGTTTGTGTTTTAAATTATTTCATTGACTTGTGTATCACCTGGTACCTGGTCAGAAAGTGTGCATTACATATCAGAAGCATATACTCATATATATCAGTCAACAAGCGACTCTGCTCCACTGCTCTTTCTTAATCACACATAGAGCTTTACATTAACTTCATGAGTTAATAATGTAGAGCTTCTTAGCGGGATGAGGTTTCTCTTCAACAATGAAGTTAAAAGGACCATTGCTTTGTGAGGAGGGGTGTCTGTCCTGCATCTGTCTGTGTGTGTCTGCTCCTCTGTCTCTCTGTTTAGACACTCATTTGTTTACATATTAATAAAAGTTCTGTTTTCTCTGTCTCCTTTTCCTAATGACACCATTATGTTATCATTTTGTCACAAACCGGGCCACACAGCCATGACAAAAGAGGGAGATGCACACAGACAAGCCAATTAACAAATCTTTTATTTAAAAAAAACACAATAAATCTAGGAGGAGAACTTAAACTAACAATGGCATGTGTAATATGTAAGATCAACAGTGTGAGTGAGACCATGAGTGAAGAAGTGTATGTGAATGCAGTGTTGTATGGTGCAGTAACAGAAACAACACCAAACCAAATGCCAACCAAGCCAAACGGATGCCTCAGGGAGGAGAGAGAACCAGAACTGAGCTCCAACTTGATTGTAAAAGCACTAGCACACAGGGCCCAGGTGTGCCAGGTCTACTGATGAACCCAGGTACTGACAATCCTTTGCCACACCCACCTCTAGTACCAAGTCTCTAGTCTGCAAAGGAAGCAGCCACACACAGGAAGCAACAGGTACACAAGTGGAGAGGGTTGTGACAATTTCCATAAGCACAATGCCTTGACATGACTGGGGTTTACTTTGTGCCTAGCTGCACTGAAAAAATAGTGTATATCTGTTTTCCTTTTCTTTGAGCCACAACCACTGTGCCAGGTTATTGTGTGTCAGATCGTAGCAGGCAGTAGATTTAGGTTACAGTAATATATTTGGGGAGACAACCCTCAGGAAGGGGTGGACATGTCCCCCGTCCCCCCGGGATTTCCGCCTATGCATGACAGGTTTCTCTTGATTGGAAATAGTTTGTACTTAACTTTCCTTACTCAGGACTTTCTGGAGCTTCCAATCATATCACACTGTCATCACATTGGAATTAGTTTTATAAATTAATCTTTTGGGATTCATTTTGTGAGACTGTCATCAGTACAAAAATGATGCAGTTGTTTCAACATCTTAAATCAACCTCCAATGTATTTACATCCAGTGAGAGAGCAGAGTGAAGTTTCATTGTTGCTATGTTTTCATATGAAGTCTGTGCTGAAATATATTTTCAATATAAAACCCCAGTGATAATAACATGTTTCTATAGTCACAGTGGAGACTCATCATTGAATATAACGACATACACAGAGGAATGTCCATACCACAGGAGTCAAGCGTCAGAGAAACATCTGTCGCAGATATTTAACATTCTCTTCACCAGCTGAGTTCCGTTCAACTCGCAACCAGCCGAACTCTTTTCTGCATGTCAGTCCCCTTTTCTCTGTCCCTAAATTTCCTGTTTCTCTACATTGTCAAGTCAAATAAAGGCATTAAATGTCCAAAATAATAACCAATAATAATAATAAACTTTGAAACTCTTTTCTGCATGTCAGTCCCCTTTTCTCTGTCCCTAAATTTCCTGTTTCTCTACATTGTCAAGTCAAATAAAGGCATTAAATGTCCAAAATAATAACCAATAATAATAATAAACTTTGAAATTTTGAATGTGCCTACTGCTTGGTGGGTTTACTTCACTCCTCATGTTTCAATCTGTACAAAGGACGTCACTCTCCGTTTTATTTATGTCATAGAGACTGCAGGTATCCCTCACACTGATTGTTTCAAACCCAAATTTGTCCCAACAACCATAGCAAGACATGCATATGCACATGTACATGCCTTAACAGAAGTTGATTTGCAATAAAGCTATAACACTATATCCCCATATAGACGATAGCTTCTAAGATCAGACTTTTATTACCTACCATACCTCTTACCTTTTTGAGACTCTTATTTTGAAAGTGTCTGTACTTCTGTGTTTGGCAGTATAAATTGCATAAGGTTGTGTACAACAGAGCCAATAATTTCCTCTTACCATGTTGAGATTTTTATTTTAAAGGTTAACTGAAATCGTGGAGATGGTGTTTGTGTGTTTCTGTCAATATATATATATATGTGTGTGTGTGTGTGTGTGTGAGAGTAAGTGTGTGTCTGTGTTTTTGTGTGTAGCAGTAGAGCTGCCAAACAGAACCTCCAGTAAGTTCTTTTTACAGAGACTCTTATTTTGAAGGTGAATATCAAAAAAGTAAGATGGTGTTTGTGTGTGTCTGTCAATGTGCGTGTGTGTATTGTTGTGTGTGGCAGTAGAGCTGTCTACCATATAGCCTCCAAAAAGCTTGTGTTACCAGGTTGAAACACTTATACAGTTGATATTCATATGGTGGTAATAGAGTTTGTGTCTTTCAATGTATGTGTGTGTGTGTGTGTGGTGTTGGGAACTGTGTAAGCTTAACCTTCAAACAGTCCTTTGTTTGGCTAATTAGACTGATTAACTCTTAGCCTTTAAACTCAGGTGTGAGAGCAACTCTAAGGTAAATCAACACAGTGTATTTGCGTGTACTTGTGTGGGTGTGTGTGTTGATGTGTGGTTCTTTGCATGTGTGTACATGTATTTTTATAATTGTGAGGACAATTTTGTTTAAAAACCATTATTGTGAGGTCATTTTGGCCGGTCCTGACATCTTCAGAGTCAGCTTTGCCCATTTCTGCCTAGTAACTGTCAGTAGCACCTGCTGAGACACTGGTTGCTATAGCGACTGTGGCCACCAGGGGGGAACACACAATCCCCTCTGTCTCCATAGGCAGACAAAAGCTTTTAAGATGAAACTTGTGTTGGAAAACTAAAAGTCCTATTGAAAAGATCACCTCACCACAGCTGTCCAAAGGCTTCATTTAAGAGACTGATATCTTATAAACTCCCCTTAACTCTGTTGAGAGCAAGACACTTCCACTCACATACACTCACACAAACTACAGCAGCTGATTTAACAAACACACACAAGCGTTCACTCTGTGATCATTAATTGATTTATACGTATCATTTATTGTATGTATCTTTGCTGCAGTCTCATACCAACATCTAATCTAAGACATGTACTGTGGATTCTTCTGCGTCATTTGCAGTCTCCCTCTCCTCTCTCTCTCTGTGTCTGTGAGTGGAGACGAGTGTTGGAGTTAGACCAAAGCTCCACCAGCTACTCAACTAACACAGGCATCCAGCACTGTTCCTGCCTCCCACTTACGTTCCATTGATGACTCCATCTGGGTTAAGCATGGGGATGATCTTGAAGACAAAGGATTCCCTCAGACTCTGGGCCACCGGCTCAGTGCTGCACAGAAATTCCAGGGTTCCCTTCATCACCCAGCTGGCGTTTGATTCACCAGGGTGGACACGTCCTGTCAGCATGATACAGGGACGGTTACCTGCAGGGAGACAGACATAGATCTGTCATGTTTCTGTATGGTAGGATGCACAGTGTGTGGCGAATTAGTCCAGAAACATTACTGAGTGTTTTTAGGATCCTACCTTCTAAACTGAGTGGTACCTTGTCAATCAGCACTCAGCTGCCTCCGTATTGTAATCTGGTAGTTGACATGACCTGAGCTCTCTGAGAACCCAAAACCAATCCTGCCCCTACACCCTTCCCCTACCCACTCTCACTCAAACCGCCACATTGTGTATCCTGTGTACCATCACAACAACCTGCTTAGCTCTGTGACAGTGACAGCTGGCCTCAGTTATGGGTGAAAATGAGTTATCACTTTAATGTTGTGCAGGGGTCATAATTACTGTCAGTGATTACAGTGTGAATGTTGAACAGACAGCATGTGTGTGTGATCAGTTGTTTGAGTTTAGAACCGCCTGTCCAGGTTAATCCATCATTACAACATGCTAGCCAGCTATTTTATAAAGCTACGTTTCCATCTACCAGATATCTGCAGTGTCTGACGAAATATACGTCTGAATCAGCTGATTGTATTAATCACTGGGGTCTGAGCAACAGAAGTAGCACAATGATCAGACAGAATATATACACGTCTCAAGGTCATTTAAAGACAGAAATACTTGCTTCACCTTTGACCTGCTGTACTTACTGCCATTGTGTCCCCATAGTTTTAACAAATGAAGTGGTTTTACATGATCTGGACAAAAAGTTTGTCTCTAACCTGTCTGATCATCTGATGTGTATTCTATGACATTTCATCTTCATCCTCAGTTCGCAGCACTGAAGTTCACTGAATATAACTGACAGAAAGATAGACAGAGCTATAAAACCACAATCTATGTTCTAATAACCTCAAGAGAACACGCCAACATTTTCAGACACTCAAGTGTCAAAGATGGAGCATTTAAACACATTGTTGGAAGGTGTGATGCTTTCCAGTCCAGTCCTGATCTCCATCTTTTCACATGACTGTAAATAAGATACCAACAACTAAATTTCCCACAATGACCCAGAATGTTTAAAGGCCAACACATGTGTTATGTGTACTCTATGCAAATCATGACCATGAGCATTTTGTTGAACATTTTAACAATATTTTTGAAGCATTACTTGCAGGCTGCCATTGTTTTCCATTCATCTTAGGAAAATCAATACGCAGACTCTATAATGTGCTTGTGTTTTGTTATCACAGTGAACATCCAGTGTGAATGAATAATGCAACATCGCTGTTTCATAGTGATGCAGTTTAAGAGCAAAGTGATGTTCCAGGTCTGTTGGTATTCTCTCATAAGGGCATGTGTCCATGTATGTTTTTTTTCTGGCAGAAAACTCCACACACTACAGGCTAGATTTCCTTAAAGGCTTGTTCCAGACAGATAGACATATTAAATCTACACTACTATGTTTTCGTTTACGATCTCTGTCCAGTGACCTTTTTAGCTCCTTATCACAAACGATCTCTGTGCAGACTATGACACCTGAAAACACATACATACCTGAGTAATCATGTACAATGGGCATGTGTGAGCTGGTGTAAACATGAAGCAGATTGTCGACTCTGCAGTTGGTTAGTTGCAAAAAATACTATGAACGAGGAAGAGCAAAGACAGCTGCACTGTTAAATGCAGAATTTAACTGCACAACAGCTGCTAGCAAAAACAACAAGGTCAGTCATGCTTGTAATTTGTTATCTGTGATGTATTCACCACTGGTAGTCGAGGCTGATCAGTCAGAGAGCGACCATGGGTGTCTACATTATCGTTTCCAAAGGTCTCCATTTTTGCCTGTCCAGACTACAACACAACCCCCGGAATTTTCAAACTAAAACTGGGTCAGCAGTGTTTCAAAAGTTCACGTTTTCTGTGCTCAAAAAATCCGGAGTTGGTTCGGATGGGAGGCGAAAACATAGCAAAGGAAATGAATTTTAAAACGTAAACATAGTAGTGTGGACATAGCAACAGACAGATAGGTAGGAAGGGGGGAGGGGTTTATCTCCCACCTGAGACTATACTTTCTGCTATGAACCAACGCATGTAGTGTGTCCTGGTGCCTGATGGGGACCTCTACCTGAGGTCTGGATTCCTGGATTATAATTACCTGGATGTTGGTGCAGTAGGGAAGACATAACACACTTAAAGCCCCTCTATCAGGTAATTAGTGTGTTACAGACTGAACATCATTGGGCTCATCTGGTACATAATGTAAACACGTACTCTCACTCAGTGAGTGTTAAAGCACATAGTAGTGCTTAGTACTGTCACTGTTTTCTGTCTGATTATTAATCTGTGATTTCATATTCACTGGGTATAAACAATAGATTACATTACATTACTTGAACACTATCTAAACCAGCAGCTTTTATTCTGAAGGGCAGGGTCCATCTCAGCAGTTGAATTGTTCCCAGTGTGACTGACAGTTTATGACACATAAAGCTAAAATAGATTATAGATTTGTATTGCAATGGGTCATGGATCGGACATAACATTATCATTATCCTTGGAATGAAAAGTCTGAATCTTGAAAATAGATATTTTGTCCAGAGATAAAGTTGAGAATGGGTATAGGGAAGTGTTGGGACTTATCATTCAAGAGACCAGATGTTTCTTTGCTCCACTGGACAAAGGAACTCACACTCCACAGTTCCTCACTGTTCACACCTGGGGACAACCCTTCCCCCCACGGACCTTACTGGCCAGCTAGTGTGGGTCAGCGTGTGACATGTGACCCCCAAGGGTGTCACCAAACAAAACCAGATCTCCTTCTTCTCTTCTCTCTCTTCTCGGCTTGCTCTGGAGAGCAGCTCCTGCTCTCTCCTCTCGGCTCCTCAAAGGGCAACAAGACCCCAGCCCAGGTCAGCCTTGCTACCTGAGAAACCAGCTCTCTCGCTGGCCTGCTCACAGCAGCCTGCAAACGCTCTTCTCCTCAACAGCAGCGACCTGCCTCGGATTAACTCAGAGTGAACCAAGTTCTCTTCAGAATCAGCAGCTACGACACAAGGCCAGCTGATTTTCCAAGCATCAGGAGTCATAGCAGAGTTAGCGTGGAACAGCTAACTCTGTGAGGAGAACAAAGGAGATAACAGCAAAGCAACACAGCCAGACAGGACTTTACTCCACCAGGAAGCCTCCCAACTCACTGGACTTTACAACAACACTGGAAAGGACCTCTTTGTTTGTTCCAAGGACTGGGTAAAGTTAACTGACTGGGCCTAAACTCTCCCAGCACAGCATAGCACAGCACAGCATAGCTAAGCAGCAGAAGTCTTAACTTTGTTAATGTACTTGTTGATTGAATTGATGTCTTGATGTTGTAATGTTTGCTTAGGTTGTGGTCAGTCGTACAGTTAATCGGGTACTCGTATGTTCACACACATAGTAGTACGTCTCAGTTCTAGAACCTGCATGAAGCTAACCTCCTCCCTCTAACCTAGTACCTTTAGATTACATGAGCTAGGCCAGTGGTTCTCAAACTTTTTCTGTCATTCCCCCCTTTGGAGGAAGAAAAATTTTCATCATTGTTACAAAATAGGCCATGTTTAACTTTATTGACTTATCAAAATAATGAACATGAACATTCATGTTCACAGATGCAGCTTTTACAAACCGATGTTCCTGCTGACGATATTCACTGAGTTTTCTCTTAAAGAAGTCGAGTGGTTTATTGACATTACTGGGGTGTAATGTCTCAAAGGGTCTTTTTAATTTGTTGGGTCTCATACTGTCAGCTGCCAGAGTTTTCAGACAAAAAAGACACACGGGTCTCTCTTCATCTCCGACCACATTCACTGTGAACCCAAGAGCAAGATAGGCTTCGTCATATTTTCTTGACTTGGCTTTTTGTCGATTACCGTCATCTGAGCACATTGTATTGCTGGTCTCAGAAGCATCGCTTGTTTTCGTCCGTCAAATATCTCTCCATTCTGAAAACCAACAGACCTGAATGCAGTTGCTATGAAAGGCAGGTGAAAGTGCGTTTTTTATGGTTCCACCGTGAAAAACATTCTGACGTCGAAACATTAGTTCCCCCCCTTTTCCCCCTGGGTGACTCGCGCCCTTATGCCTCCGCGCCCTCCCACACACACCAGGTGGTGTCAGCGGCCATTTTGAATAGTTTTTCTTTGTTTACTGCCATCTTATATAGTCTTCTTTGTTCAGGTCATGTGGTCACAGTGACCACTTTGAATCGGCCATCTTGCCTTTGTTTGTGTCCCCACAGACACACAGACATACCCCTACACACACATACACACACCTGTATATAATAGATTAGACATTGTGTTTTACTCTGCTCTATTGTAAATAAATGCCTTTAAGTATAACTACTGGTGTGTTTAATGTTGCACAAGCATGAATATTGCCAACCTCTACTTTGTAGAATTCCAATCCTTCAACTTTAACTTACTGTTGATATAGTAATTTGGTTATAGTTAGTAAACTCTAATTGTTAATCAGAGTTCCAGATTAATGGTAATAAATTGAGACTGAAACCATATTGGCTATTTTGCCTATTAGTTTAGGCTGGTGCCCCAAGGACTAATTTTATAGTTATTATTTAATATTAATATTTTTAATATTAATATTTTCTTAATTTATGATAGCCAATAAATTGATAGACAACCGAAATCCAACATATTTGGTGTCCAGCTCATGAGGTAGAGCTCAGACCCAACAGGAAGGAATGTGTGTTAGCATGCACACCTTACGTGGAAGACCATCACAGTCGAGGTTCAGACACCTGGAGGCCAAGCCTGACCTTAAGGACCATCGCAGTGGAGTCACATGAGCGTCGTGGGGGATGTAGGACACTTCCTTTGCAGCTCTGCAGCGCCCCCCCAAATTTTCACTTTATTTGCATACCTTAAGCTGTTCTTTTTTTGTTTTTTGGTTTCGCTGTGTTTATTTCACTTTTTACACAACGAAATGGCGATGAGTTCAAGAAAGGCAGCTGGCAAACAGCTGGTTACAGCCCCATCATCCGACATCGAGGGACTAACTAACATTGTTGAGCTAGCGGTTGCAGAAGCTATGAAGGAGGCTATCCCTACACTCGTCAAGATGTGGTGGCGCAGCTGACAAGCAAGACGCAGGAGTTGGTGGATGCTCAAGTCGCTGTACTTCGGGGCGAGATGGTGGCCATGCGTACGGGCATTTCGGAGTGTATGGATTGTTTGGAGAAAGACGGGAACCGTTTGGCAGAGGTGGACAGCCGTCTTTCAGCATCTGTTAAAAAGTTTACTGCACAGCATGACCGACTGGAGGAGAAAATTGCGGACATGGAGGACAGGTCTCGCAGAGACAACATACGTGTGCACGGAGTTCCTGAAACTGCAGAGACATCGCATCTCCTAATCTACATGTTGGATGCTATCTGACGGTGGTTTCCAGATTTGGGTCCTGTGGAAATAATGCGTGCACACTGCTTAGGCGCTCCCAAACGGGACGCGAATGGCAAATCCATCCCGCGCATTGTCATCATGAAGCTGCTGCGTTTCACTGACAGAGATAAAATCATAAAAGCCGCGCGGAGTGCTGTTGTGAAAATTGAGAGCAAAGCCATCCGCTTCACCCCTGACTGTAGCCCGTCTACTTACAAGCGTAGGTCGGCCTTTTCCACTGCAATGGATGCTCTGCAAAAGCTGAACTCTCGCACCTTTCTGCTCTACCCAACGAAACTTAAAGCGATGCGCGGAGAAGCGATCCACCTGTTCAACAATCTGCAGGAGGTGAGGGATCTCATAGACTCTTTAAAAGAATGAACTGCCATTCTTTCTGGTATAGAGGAGCTGATTTGATTTATATGATTACTATAGACCTTGCATTATTAGGCCTATGGCTCCTATTAAGTTTTTGTTTTTTCATTGGTCATGAAAATGTTTACATGATACAGCTGTTCATTGCCTAGTGTGTGGACAGAGATATGACCTTCAAGAATTACACGTATGGTCCTGTAGTCCTGTGTATTTCACAACTGGTATGGTATGACACAACTGTATTTGGAGGGGGGGGGCTCGTGCTGCGAGGGTGGAACATGCCGCTCGAGGAGCACGAGTCCGACGTGAGGGGGGAATTTAGACTCCCTGGGAGGAGTTTGCAGTCCTTATTATTTTTTATGTTCTTATGTTCAAGTGTGGGATTATTTAGTTTTACCCTCTCCCGTTCTTTGGAGAGTGGTCAGGTCTATGGTGACTGGGTTTTTTGGGGTGAGATGGATCTCTCTCTTTACTCTGATTACTTATTGTTATCTGTTACCTGCACTAGGGTGCATATTATGTCTCCTCTCCCAAATGCAAAGGTACAACAATACATTAGTTACTGTTAGTCAACATGTGTAGTATACATGTTATTAGCTGGAACATTAATGGGCTGAATGGCCAGTTTAAACGCACAGCTTGTCTAGATCTCTTGCACAGACAGTGTGTGGATGTTGCTTTTATACAAGAGTCTCATTTAAGATCTATAGATATTAATCGCTTTACAAATAAGCATTACTATGTGGCTGCATCTGTATCTCTAGATACAAAACCCAGGGGCTCATTAGTAGTATTAAAACGCAACCTCCCCATTACTGTGTTGGAGAAATATGGTGGTGATGATGGCAGGGTTTCCTATATCAAGACTATTATAGCTGGGCGCAATTTCACTTTTAATTCTGTTTATGCGCCATCTCAATATGAATATGAGTTTTTTCCAAACTTAACTGCAACCCTACTGCAGCTACAAGATTTTTCTCTGATTCTTGGTGCAGACATGAATTGCTTTGCAAACATGACACTGGATTAATCAGTGCAACGTCTCACATACAATCAATCACGTGCATCCACAGATTTTCAAAAATTTCTGTCTGCGCTTGGTCTAACAGACCTGTACCGTGCTGTCAATCCCACATCTAAACAGTATACTTTTTATTCAGCAAGACATCGAAATTATTCCGGAATAGATTATATACTGGCTTCACCTGCATCTTTCTCAGAGATACGTGATGTTTTAATCAAACCCTGCTCTCTATCTGATCATAGAATTGTTACAGCATGTTTCACACTTCAGGGTACGCCTACCAGAGTGCCGCAGTGGCGGTTCAATACTTCTCTCCTGAAGAATGAAGACTTCCTGTACTTTCTTAGAGAGAATTTAGATATCTTTATAAATATAAATGTAGGTTCTGTAGATGACCCCAGATTTGTGTGGGATGCGATTAAGGGCTGCATCAGAGATTCCTCCATCACTTATTCTTCTCATCTAAACAAAAACAGAATTAAGAAAATAACTGAGCTGGAGACTACTCTCACCCAACTAGAGGCCCAACAACAGGCCTCATACTCTGAGGCGCTTCAACGAAGAGTAACCATAACGAGAACTGAGTTGAATTCTCTGTTAAGACGCAGGGCAGAGTTTTTGATGCATAGGACAAGAAGGACATACTACTTTAATGGGGCCAGGCCTAGCCACCTTCTATCTTTGAGATTGAAAAATAATGAGAAATACTCAAATATTGTTGCCATAAAAACTCCTACTGGTACTTTGAGCAACCCCCGCGACATTAATACTGAATTCAAGACTTTTTATTCCACTCTGTATGCGTCTGAAATCTCACTTGACCCTGGTAAATGTACCCGTTTCTTTCAGGAGTTAGATCTGCCCTCCCTATCAAACGATGAAGCCGAGTTGCTCAATGCCCCTATATCCTTAGAAGAGTTAAGGATGGCTCTTGTTAGTATGAAGAAGGGTAAGTCACCAGGATGGGATGGAATTCCGCCAGAGTTATACCTCGCCTTCTGGGATGTATTGGGAAAACCGCTGCTAGAAATGATTAATGCAGCAATTGATAAGGGTGCATTCAATGTATGCGTCAACACGGCCATAATCTCTGTACTTCCAAAATCAAATAAAGACCTGTCTCAATGCGGTAATTATAGACCCCTTTCTCTTTTGAATAGTGATGTTAAATTATATGCCAAAGTGCTCGCAATCCGACTAGAAGTAAATCTCACAAAATTAATTCATAATGATCAGACTGGCTTTATTAAGTCCCAACACTTCCCTGTTGCCTATTGCACATTATCCATTCAGCTAGCAGTACTGATTCTCCGTGCTTGGTTCTATCACTGGATGCTGAAAAAGCCTTTGATCGGCTGGAATGGGCATATCTTTGGACTACCTTGGATAAATTTAATTTGGGTAAACAATTTATTAACATGATCAAAGTTTTATATGCAAGTCCCTCAGCAATGGTCTGCACGGGCAATATCTGCTCCGCCCAATTACCAATATGTAGAGGTACCCGCCAAGGTTGTCCTCTCTAACCACTCCTATTTGCACTCTCCCTTGAACCTCTAGCTCAAAAAGTCAGACAACATCCCCTGGTCCATCCTATCACGTTTTGTAATACAGACCATCGAATTTCGTTATATGCTGACGATATCCTTCTTTATATAGGTAACTCTGGCTCGTCAATACCACACCTGCTGACTACTTTTGATTCATTTAGCTCAATATCTGGATATAAAATTAACTGGACGAAATCATCATTAATGCACTTAAACTCAGTTTTATCCCAAGTTCCCCTGCCTTCACACATACCGGTCGTTAAGACTTTCAAATATCTTGGTGTTGATATTTTTCCCTCTACGCCTTCAATTGCTATAAGAAATTTTAAAGGTATATATAATCGGATAGAGACAGACTTTGAACATTGGTCAAAACTGTTACTCTCTTTTCAAGTCCGTATATCAATAGTTAAAATGGATGTACTTCCCCGTGTGAATTTTTACTCATAAATGATTCCCCTTGCCCCCCCCCCCGTAGGATACTGGGAGAAACTTAATTCATTAATCTCCAAATTCATATAGAAAGGGAAAAGACCACGTTTGAAACTTGCAACTTTGCAGCGTGATAAACCACAAAGAGGGCTAGCCCTATCAAATTTTAAGGTGTACTTTTGGTCCTATGTGCTACGTTCCCTGTCAATTTGGTTTGACTCTAATGCCTCTGTCTCTTGGAGACCAATAGAGGAAAATCTCTCACTGTCTCATAGATTGCAAGATCTGGTCTATTCTAATATACCATTGAAAAAGGCCAAATTGTGTCTAGGCCCTCTAATTATATACCTTCTCACAACTTTCCATACAGTCATGAAATATATGCGTGCAGATCTCAAATGGCATAACCACTCACCGATTTTTAACAACTTTCTACTCTTGACCGGCAATTTATCTTTCTCATCTCCAAGTTGGAAGAGTAAGGGAGTCAACGTTTTGAAAGACCTATACGATAACAGTGGCCTGCGAGCTTTTAATGATCTAAAAACCCAATATGGCTTACCTGGTTCATCACACTTTTTCTATCTGCAGTTGAGGTCAGCCATGAAGGCCTACGGTGTCCCATGAGGGTCTGCACCTCTTACGCACCCTCTTCACAATGTGTTAGCCCCACCTGGACCCACGCGAGGGATTGTCTCTAAACTATATAAACTTATTTCCAAATCCAACAAGACATTACCAGTAGAAGCCATATGGCATAGAGACCTAACTAGGGCAAATGATGAAGTAATCTGTTGGGACACAGTGTAGACAAATCTGTTCAATACGTTTAAGAATCAATATCACAAACTGATACACTTGTTATTCGGTTATTACAACTGGTAATTGTTTATGATGACACATTTGTAACCTTTTCCATAGTAGATCTCGCAAAGTTTAAGATTGTACATATGTGACATTATGGGGGGAGTGGAAAAGAGAAGAAAACATGTAAAATGTATAATGTTTACACTTGTGTGATATACTGATATACAATAAAAAATTGATCGAAAAAAAGGACCATCGCAGTCCAGGTTCAGACACACTGGAGCTTGCTTGACTTGAAAACCGATTTATATGAGGGAATACAGTATTGTGGACTGAGTTTGAGAGAAGGGGCTTTGACTTTGCAGAATATGCACCCTTAAGATTCTGTTTTTTCGGGTGTCGCATTGCACATATTGTTCAAAACCTGGCAACCCAGCTCTGGCTTACAATGGTTGAAGTTGCCTAAAAAGAAAGTAGGTGCCCCAGCTGCAGCTGTTCATGTGCGCATTCTGCTATGTGTGCAGCAGCTCTCCCTGCGTTACCACTGGGGGGATATAAACAGCACCAATGATGATATTGCTGAGCTCCCTTGGTAGGTAGTGATGTCTACTGCAGTAAGGCCAGCCTCCACTTCGAAAACACGGTCAAGCTCTGTGTTTTGTGGTACGTGTATATACCACCGATTACGGTAAAAGCTTGAAAGACTTGATTTCAAAATAAAAGCGAAAAGCTGCGGGGTGAAGACGCTCCTGGACACCTCCATGTCTCTCTTGTTTTCGCAGTGGCCGTGTGTGTTGCTCAGATGACAGCTGGTTTATGATCCGATGATGTAGGTTGAAGGGGTCAGAAGGACAGCAGTGTGTCTCTGAATTATACCCGTCATAATCCATATCCCTACTGCAAAGTTGTTGAAGGACAAGGAATTAAGCGTTCACTGATGAACAGAATCAGCAGTAAAGTTTTTAGGCTTGAGACCATTGTTCCAGGCTACCCACAGCTGCCCAAAGTTGTTGTACTGTCAGACTGACACTGGAGTCCTTAATATGGCCAAGCTTGCCACTTGTTGGCAAATAGTACAAGCATAAAGCACTTTATTGCTGACAAACATAAACACTTAAAACATAAACACTTAAAAACACAAGCTACAGTAGCATGAGCCTGAGTCGCTACAGGGCAGTGCCACTGGAAGCAATTCTCTCCATCACTTTATCACTCATTAAGTCCATCTGTTTCCAAAAGCTACCAGACAAGTTTTCAAATGCAATCCAACTAACTTTAATGTATACTTGAAAGAGGAGGTTCAGTGAAATCAAGTTTGCATGTCAGTTGTTTAAGTTATTTTCTGTTAGATGACATTACATGACAGTATATTATATGTACTGTCAGTTGGTTGGCAGTATTCATGGCTAAACCTAATCTGATCTGTCACACGTCTAACAGAAAACTGACTGTTCAGTTTTGTTGGTGGTGGAGACCACATGCTCTTTGTTCTACAGCCGATAGAACTCACTCCCCCACAGTTCCTCCCTGTTCACACATGGGGACAACCCTCCCCCAGGGTACTCACTGATCCAGTCAGTGTTGGTCAGTGTGTGATATGTGACACCCAGGGTGTCACCAGAAAAAGACAGATCTCCTTTTTTGTTCTTCCTCTTCTCTCCTTGGCTTGCTAAGGAGCAGCAGCTCCTTATCCCTCCCCTTCTCCCCCTTCTTCAAGGAGCAACTGGGCTCCCAGCACCAGGTCAGCACAAGGCTACCTGGAAAAACAGCTTTCCTGCAGGCCTGCTCACAGCAGACTGCAACACTCTTCCTCACTCTGCTTTTCAACACAGAGTGAACAAGTTAACCCTAACCCTAACCCTGTTTTAACCCCAACCTAACCCTAGCAGCTAGAACACAGTCTGCCAGCATAACTCTGCTGTGGCTCCTGTTGCTTGGAACAGCTAACTCTGTAAGAAGAACAAAGAGGAAACCAGCTAACCTCATCTCTAACACAGAGACCACACAGCCAGACAGGACTTCACTCGACCAGAGCAAACCCAACTCACTGGAGTTTACAGCAACACTGAAAGGGACCTTCCTCTTTTGTTCAAAGGACTGGGTAACATTAACTCGGCCTAACCTCACCTAGCACAGCACAGCTAAACAGCAGAACTCTTGACCATTGTTAATGTACATGTACCTGTTGGTTAATGTTCTGTTGTTGTAATGTTTGCTTAGGTTGTGGTTAGTCATACAATTACTTGAGTAATTGTATGTTCACACATACCTGTCGTACATCTCAGTTCTAGAACCTGCATGCAGCTATCCTTCTCCCTCTAACCTGGTAAGTAAACAGCTGCTAATGCTCATGCTAAGCTATGTAGTAAAAGCAAAAACTTACCTATAGTTCCTTTAACAGACCAGAGGATGGATATCAGAGAAACTGAAGGGGCTTTCAAAAAAAACAATGACAATATTTCTCACCTGTCCAAATTATAGCTAGGCGGATTATCCTCTCTTTTCTTCCTACTATGTGTATTTTTATGCAACAAAACACCAAATTCCTTGTATGTTGTTAACCTACTTGGTAATAAACCAGATTATGATTCTGAATCTAAAGTACTGAAAATTAACAGAGCTCATGATTTCTGTCTCTGTTAAGATGGCTGCTGTTTGTCTCCTTTTGTCTGCTCAGACACACACACACAGACACACACAGAGCATCACTCACGTAGCTGGTGCATGTCCTTCCAGGCCCTGCTGGCCGGACAGGCAGTGATGGTGACCACTGGACATGAGTTTCCTGCCAAAGTGCCACAGAGGATCTGCTGCCGGAAAAACACCTTTGAGGGATCCACTGAATTCTGCAGCACTTTCAGATGAGCCTGACAAACACAATAAATACACAGATGTGGAGTAGACATGTAGGTTCTTATGTACACGTGCATTCACAGTATGAAAGCTGTGAAATGTTCTCCATGTTAATGGTCTTTTAGTGCAGCACACTGGACTAGAAACAGGGACAGTGATACTAACTTTCAGCTCTGTAGTGTGTTCTCACATATTAATTGGTGAACATCCCTTACTGTGATGAGTGAGTTCTACCCAAATGCAGAACTCAGACTCAGAATATAAATGTAAACAAGTTTATATTAAATAGTCAGGGAGGAGGATGAGGTGGCTAGTGAGAGTTGAGGGCTGAGAGATGCCAGAGGCTGACGAGGCAGAGCAGAGTGGGACTGAGGGCACAAAGGACTGACAGACCCTGGTTTTTCACAATCTCATGGAGCAGGGAAGTTCTAATGTAACAGTAGAGGAATTTATGATGCTTTCTATTTCAAATGGACCAATGTAGTGGAGAGACAGTTTCTCTGAGATGGTCTTTCATGGGCTCCTCCTTGAACCGTCACCTTACCGTGGTGAAGGAGTTTGAGAGCCCTAATGACCCTAGGAGCTGTGTTGTCGGGGGCATTTTGCCCCTGGTAGGGTCTCCCAAGGCAGATTTTCCCAGGTGAAGGGCCAGACGAAGAATGGTTCAGAAGATCCTAATGATGAAAAATATCAAGAACCCGAGTACCTGGCCCGGAGGGACACCGGGGCCCCGCCCTGGAGCCAGGCCTGGGGTTGGGGCCCGTGGGCGAGCGCCTGGTGGCCGGGCCTTGGCCCATGGGGCCCGGCTGGGCCCAGTCCGAACCAGCTACATGGGTTCGTCTCCCAGTGGGCTCACCACCTGCAAGAAGAGTCAGCGGGATCCGGTGCAGCGTGGATTGGGCAGCAGACCAAGGCGGGGGTCTTGGCGGTCCGATCCTCGGTTACGGAAACTGGTTTTTGGAACATGGAACGTCACCTCTCTGGCGGGGAAGGAGGAGGAGCTTGTGGAAGAGGTTGAGCGATACCGGCTAGATATAGTCGGTCTCATCTCAACACATAGCGTCGGCTCCGGAACCCAAGTCCTTGAGAGGGGCTGGTCTCTCCTCTTTGCTGGAGTTGCTCCGGGTGAGAGGCGGAGGGCCAGGGTGGGCTTTTTGGTGTCCCCCAGGCTCTCTGCCTGTATGTTGGAGTTTATCCCAGTGGACGAAAGGGTTGTGTCCCTGCGCCTCCGGGTCGGGGATCGGGTTCTGACTGTTGTCAGTGCCTATTTACCAAACAGCAGTTCAGACTACCCGCCCTTTTTGGAGTCCTTGGGACGGGTGCTGGAAAGTGCCCCGAAAGGGGACTCCATTGTCCTATTGGGAGACTTCAATGCTCACATGGGCAATGACAGCGTGACCTGGAAGGGTGTGGTGGGGAGGAACGGCCTGCCTGATCTGAACCCGAGCGGCGTTCAGTTATTGGACTTCTGTGCTAGTCACAGCTTGGCCATAACTAACACCATGTTCAAGCATAAGGACGTCCATAGGTGCACATGGCACCAGGACACCCTAGGTCGCCGGTCTATGATCGACTTTGTAGTCGTATCATCAGACCTGCGGCTGCATGTTTTGGACACTCAGGTGAAGAGAGGAGCAGAGTTGTCAACCGACCACCACCTGGTGATGAGTTGGATCAGATGGCGGGGGAAGACGCCGCGCAGACCTGGCAGGCCCAAACGGGTTGTGAGGGTCTGCTGGGAAAGCCTGGCAGAAGAACCCGTTAAGATGATTTTCAACGCACACCTCTGGCAGAGTTTCGATCGCGTCCCAAGGGCGGTGGGGGACATTGAGTCCGAATGGGCCTTGTTCCGCTCTGCTGTTGTTGAGGCGGCTTTTGCGAGCTGCGGCCGCAGGGTAGCTGGGGCCAGTCGTGGCGGTAACCCCCGTACCCGCTGGTGAACACCAGGGGTGGGGAAGCTGTCAGGTTGAAGGAGGCCTACAGGGTGTGGTTGGCCTGTGGGTCTCCGGAATCAGCTGACTGGTACCGGCGGGCAAAAACTGAGGCAAAAACTCGGGCGTGGGAGGAGTTCGGTGAGACAATGGCGGAAGACTATCGATCGCCTCCAAAAAGGTTCTGGCAAACCATCCGGCGCCTCAGGGGGGGAAGGTGGCAACTCGCTCACATTGTTTATGGTGGGGGCGGGGAGCTGCTCACGTCAACTGAGGATATAGTCGGACGGTGGAAGGAATACTTTGAGGAGCTCCTCAATCCCACCAAAATGTATTCCGTGGAGGAAACAGAGTCAAGAGAACTGAGAATGGATGGTCTAATCTCCGGGGCAGAAGTCGCCGAGGTAGTGAAACAACTGCGCGGTGGCGGAGCCCCGGGGGTTGATGAGATCCGCCCTGGGTATCTCAAGGCTCTGGATGTTGTAGGACTGTCTTGGTTGACACGCCTCTGCAACATTGCGTGGACATCGGGGGCAGTGCTTCTGGAGTGGCAAACCGGGGTGGTGGTCCCCATCTTTAAGAAGGGTGACCAGAGGGTGTGTTCCAACTACTGGGGAATAACACTCCTCAGCCTCCCTGGTAAGGTCTATGCCAGTGTACTGGAAAAGAGGGTCCGGTCGATAATTGAACCTCAGATCGAGGAGGAGCAATGTGGTTTTCGTCCTGGGCTTGAGCATGGGAGTTTGCCAATCCAGTCCACATGTGTTTTGTGGATTTGGAGAAAGCTTACGACCGTGTTCCCAGGGGCTCCCTGTGGGGGGTGCTCTGGGAGTATGGGGTGGATGGCCCCTTGTTAGCGGCCATCAAGTCCCTGTACCAAAGGAGTGTGAGTCTGGTTCGCGTAGCCGGCAGTAAGTCAGACCTGTTCCCGGTGGGGGTTGGACTCCGCCAGGGCTGCCTTTTGTCACCGGTTCTGTTCATAACTTTTATGGACAGAATTTCTAGGCGCAGCCGGGTGGTGGAGAGGTTTGGGTTCGGTTGGCGGGAGGATCTCGTCTCTGCTTTTTGCGGATGATGTGGTCCTCTTAGCTTCGCCTTCGCGGCCGAGTGTGAAGCGGCTGGGATGAAGATCAGCACCTCCAAGTCTGAGGCCATGGTTCTCAGCCGGAAACGGGTGGATTGCCCGCTCTGCCTCAGGTGGAGGAGTTTAAGTATCTCGGGATCTTGTTCACGAGTGAGGGTAGGGTGGAACCGGAGATCGACAGGCGGATTGGGGCGGCGTCAGCAGTGATGCGGGCGCTGAACCGGGCCGTTGTGGGGAAGAGGGAGCTAAGCCGGAAGGCGAAGCTCTCGATTTACCGGTCGATCTACGTTCCAATCCTCACCTATGGTCATGAGCTTTGGGTAATGACCGAAAGAACGAGATCGCAAATATAAGCGGCCAAAATGAGTTTCCTCTGCAGGGTGGCCGGGCTCAGCCTTAGAGATAGGGCGAGGAGCTCGGTCATCCGGGAGGAGCTCGGAGTAGAACCGCTGCTCTTCCATGTCGAGAGGAGCCAGTTGAGGTGGTTCGGGCATCTGGTGAGGATGCCTCCGGGACGCCTCCCCGGGGAGGTGTTTCGTCCCACCGGGAGAAGGCCGCGGGGCCGACCAAGGACACGCTGGAGGGATTATATCTCTCGGCTGGTCTTGGAACGCCTCGGGATTCTCCTGGAGGAGCTGGTGGAAGTGGCTGGGGAGAGGGCCGTCTGGACCTCTTTGCTGAAGCTGCTGCCCCCGCGACCCGGATCCAGATAAGCGGGAGACGACGAGACGAGGCGGTCTTTCATGGGATGTTTTTGGAAGAGAGCAAAACATACCCTGCAGCAACAATGCACATGGACTTGAACCGAGGACAATGTGATTTCACTCTGAGAACAGTCAGAAAGTAAGATACCAGTAGCAGCGCTGGTCAGGGAGTTGTGGGCATACTCAATCCTGCTGAGATGGTCACTCCAGGGGGAGTTAGTGGCTGTCACAAAGTGGAGTGTGGCTTCTAGGGCCTGGTTTGCTTGTTCAGTGCCTATTAGTAGTAGTTTTAAAAGTAGTAGTTTTTTTATTCAGTCATCACACAACAGTAAATATAGACATAAACAATTGAGAATGTAATTTGTAACCATAAAAAATATCTATAAATTACTCTTTAAGAACCAAAGGGATATTACTATTTTTCTTGATTCATATTTGTGTTCAATAAATTAAGAAAAGGAAATCATTCCCATTTTTGACCCTCAAAAATAGCTTAACAAATCATTTTGAAAACCAAAAGCAAATTACACATTTTGAAATTTAAATTAACATTGTTCCATAATTTGACCCCAACTATAGAAATACATCTCCTTTAAATCCCTTTTTTTAACTATTTGTACCATAAACATATCTCAGATCACATTTGCACATTATTAAAAAAAAAAAAAAAAAATTGCATTGTTTCATAAAATACTACGTCATTAAATCTCATAGCCTAAGAATTAAGAAATAATGGATTTGTGTGATCACAGTAACCAGCCTTGTTGATAATACATATGGCTCGTTTTGTAGTAATACTATTGAATTTATACTTGTTTAAAAGGTTGAACCCCACACTTCCAAAATAAATTAGGGAAATACAAGGCCTTAAAATTTAATATATCCCCAGATTTATACAGAATTGCTATTGATTTAGATTTTTTTTTCTTTAATATATTGTTTCCATGTTAGTTTATGATCAATCACAACCCAGAGGAAATTAGTCTCAAAAAATCTTTCAAGAATAAAGAGTAATTTCTTATCACATACTTTCCCAAAAATATCAGCTATGGAACTCATGAATTGTTCTATGCCAGAACTAGGCCTTCTATATATGCAACGCAGGAAAATACAAAAATACAAAAATCTCAATTGTCCAACTGTCCATAATATCATCAACAGTTGTTCTACCAGTTACTCTACATAGAAAATCTTTTAGTACATGAAATGCTATGCTACCACCCCTGTTATTTGTCTGATATACACTAAAATACAAAAAATACAAAATCGTTACCCTTTTCATTTATTAACCAAGTCTCACCTTTGGCAATGACTTGAAATTAAGGTTTTAATGAATCTAAATAATCTTTGATTTGAAAAACCCTCCGCTTTGAGGTTTTTAAGATGATTCTCAGAATAATATTCAGAATTTAATTGTTTTCTAAAAATGTAGCCTAACCCTAACCCTCTCCCTGGAAAAAGTTGATTTCATCCATCTGCAGCTTCTGGCACCTGTCCCCTTCCTTGCTCCCCCCACTGTTCATCTGCCCAAGTGCTCCCTCTCCTCTTTCTCCCTTGTGGATGCTCCTCAGGTTGCCACGTTGGTCTCTAAGGCCAAAGGCTCCACCTGTTCTCTGGACCCCATGCCCACCGCGTTGGTCAAGGCATGCTCTGTGACCCCTTATTGTGGACAACATCAGCTCCTCCTTGGAATCTGGTTTGGTACCCTCCAGGTTCAAAGTTGCCTCAGTCACTCCCATCCTCAAGAAGCCAAGTCTTGACCCCAATGATCTCCAACCTTCCTTTCCTCAGTAAAATCCTGGAACCCGCCTCTCTGACTACCTTGGCCTCACTGGTTCAGCACTCTGCTGGTTTCAGTCTTACCTCACCAACCGAAAACAGTTTGTCACCATTGGAGGCTCTAGCTCAGCCCCTGCCCCAGTCAACCACGGTGTACCCCAAGGCTCTGTGCTTGGACCCCTCTTCTTCACCATCTATATGCTCCCCCTTGGTCAGAACATCCGCTGCCACGGTCTCAGCTTCCATTCATATGCTGTCACTTGTCAACTGCCTGCACAAAATCAAAATTTGGATGTCATCTAACCTACTCAAACTCGACAGCAATAATACAGAGCTCATGGTTGTGGCTTCAAGGCCCTGCTCCGTAAGGTTGGAGATCTACATCTACTTCTGGACATCGCCGGCTGGTCAAATCCCGCATCCGGTACCCCAGTCCCTGTCTGACCTCCTCCACCCCTATAACCCATCCCGGAACCTACGGTCCTCAGACACTGGTCTACTCTCCAACCCCTACACCAGCCTGCAATCTTTCGGTGACAGAGCATTCAGTGTGGCAACCCCCACCCTCTGGAATGGAAGAGATCCGCACAGCCTCATCTCTGGACATTTTCAAAAAACTGTTGAAAACCCACCTGTTCACCAAGGCCTATGGCCTCTAGCTAACTCATCTCCTACAATCACTGCCATCTGTATTCATTTGTCTGCACATCTCCTAATCTACACTCTACTACCTTTGTATAGTTTCAACAAAGAATTATATAACTGTGGATATGCAGGATCTCCTTGCACAACCTCTCTTTAAAACAAGAATCCATTTAGTTATCTGGAGCATGCGTAGTCAGCACACTTGCTATGCGAACAGTCTGCACACACGTTTTTTGGGCTGCATAAAGACATCTGCATAGGGATCTGTGGGAATCCTTTTGTACATTGTTGGATGACGACATTTACGTCATGCAAAGCGGACCCTGACACACAGATGTGGAAGTTATTTGACTGTAGTTCTTGAACAAGCAGAGGTAGGAGGTTGGCAAATTGCAACTGTCTTAGGGTAGTTGGTATGGGCCAATCTATCAACGCCTAGATCTTCTCAGGGTCAGTTTCATTTTCAAAGACGTAACCCAAAAACCTCACAGAATTAGCATGAAAGACAAATTTTTAGGCTTTTACAAATAACTTGTTCTCCAGGACCATTGGAGGATGTGATCAGTGGTATTGTGGGAGAAGCTGAGGATATCATCCAGGTAAACAAAGACAACAGTTAAGTTAACTGCCTCCCCATTTCCTGTCTCTCTACTGTACTATCAAATAAAGGCATAAAAAAGCCCCCCAAAAAAATAATTAAAAAAAAATATACTCTGAGATTGTTGGCTGGCCAGAGCTAAGAGCTTAGGGACACCAGCGACTGAAGAGGAAGAGCAGAGTGAGGTGGGGCTGCAGACTGACCAGGGCTCAGAGCAACTGGAAAGCTGCTGCTGGCAAAACAGAGCAGAGTGGAATGAAGGCAGCAGTTTGCTCTGAATTGAAAGAGCATTTTACAAGTATGATGATGTGATGGACAGATGAGCAGATGCCATAGCTTTGCGGCTGCTGCAAGTTCTTGTGGGGTTGTGACTGTGGTGACAAAGTGGTCACTCAGTGCTTTGATGGAGCAGCCGTTATGGCATCTGGTTTGAATGGGGTACAAGCAAAAGTGAAGAAAACTTTAACACAGGCTTTCTTTGTCCTATCCTAAGCTCACACACAAAATCTTGTCATGGCACAGCAAGATCTCCTTTTTTTTTTGCTACCTTTTCCAGTTTAATGGAGAGCTATGGTGTGCATTTTGACCAGCCCCAACCTTACACGAAACTCACTGTCATGTATGTCATGTCTGACTTTGCAGGTAAAGGCCCAGCCGACATTCACCAGTTCCTCCTCAAAAAGAACTGAAAGAAAGCGTGGCACAAGTGAACACCCTCACCTGTCTTGTCCTGACAATTCCTGTTTCCACTGCCTCTGTGGAGAGGTCATTCTCTGTGCTGAAGTGCATAAAAGCCGTCTTGAGAAACACGAGAAGGAATTGTTAACGAACTTAAAAGCAAATGGTCAGCTGCACAACCCCACCATCGACCACTTCATCCAAAAGGATTTTGTTTTCAAGTAATGAACATCACAAGGTAAGTTATTTAAAATCTTAAAGGTCACTGTGCAACTGTAGTTGCCAGTTAGACCCACTGACCAGTGTGAGAATAAAACCTGAAAGTCAGATAGTTTTCTCAGTTGAACTAGAACAAAACTCGGATCCTGGTTATTGGGTACCAGCCAATGATAAAACAAATCCTGTCATCTGCTTGGTACCTGTCAGACCAAATCAAGCCTTTTGCAAAAATCTTTGCATCTGGTTTGATAGTAATCTAAGTTTTGAGGTGGACACCACAAAACTTGTACAATCATGTTTTTATCATCTTACAAATATTTCTAAAATACCATCTTTTTTTAACTTTTAAAGACATTTTTATTGATTGTTTTTTAAAGCTCTCCATGGCCTGGTTACATTTCTGACCTCTTAGTTTGCCACATATCAGTACACACTTTAAGATCTTCAGGCAAAGGTCTTCTGTCTGTTCCAGAGGCCCGGCTGAAAATGAAAGGGGACAGAGCATTCGCAGTTATGGCCTCAAGGATCTGGAACGACTTGCCCGAGGAAATCTTGTTGAAGTCCCTTCTTAAAACGTACTTTTCCTGGTTTTACCTTCCCTTGAAGTGTTTATTTCTCTCAAAATGACTCAGTACTGTTTTTTATGCTCTTGATTGTTTTAATTGTTCTATCTGTCCTCTTTGTTTTGAAATGCATTGATTTTATTGACTCGATATTTCTGCTGTTATAAAGTACGTTGTAATGAAGTTTTTGAAAAGTGCTCTATGAATCAAGATTATTATTATTATTGTTATAGTGGAGCAAAAAGGACAGTAAACAGGAGAGAAACAGGAGCCTTGTTTTCTTCTGTTTATGTAATTCACAAGTTAAAAACATAGATATGTGTTTGTGTGCTTTACTAAACTGAATAAGTGTAAAAACTAGAGGGCTTTGCACCTGAATAACAGATGGACAGGTGATACCTTCAGAGCAGAGTATGTGTAGGGATAATGGTATGCGAGGTAGCAGACGTCCTCATTGTGTCTGAAGGTGACAGTAAAGGTCAGAGTATAAAAGGTGGTTCTCCTTCTGCCTCGAGCTGGACAGAAGTGGTTTCTAGAGGAGACAACAGAGAATAAGAAACAACAGGTTCTGTCATGTGTAAATAGAAGATCCGTACCTGTGTTTAAGGTCTCTGAGCTCTCACTGCTCTCACACATCACAAGTCATTCAAACTGTGTCAGAGCCTTTATTAGCTGTGTCATTGAACTGTCTTTTGCTGAGGTTTGGGTTTCTGTAGGTGAATCAGTATTATACTAGGTCATATATCATTACTAGGTCATATATCATTATACTGTATGATATATGATTCAGTTAATTCATACTAGTCTTATTCTCCACCAGCAATTCATTCATACCTGAAATAACAAATCTCAGTTCCGGTCCTGACCCAGTGTGGTCTACCTTCCAAAGCATCTTTTACCGAGTACAGCACCGGCTGCATTCCTGCAGTACACACACACACACACACACACACACACACACACACACACACACACACACACACAGATAGACAGTCAGGCCACAGGGAACAGACATGGTGTCATGGCAGTAAACTGGTGGAAATGTCTGATGATACTGCAGCATTGTGTGTTCACTCTGGTCTTTGACTGTGTTTGGCTGGGTGTGACTGTGTCTAAGGGAATTTACTGTATGTATTTATATTCACTTTATAGAGGACAAATAATAAGCATGGGGCAAAGCCATATACTGAAGTATTTATACAATAGCTTGCAACACAACAGCAAGTTAACTGAAGTGATCAAAACTAAATTGTTAAGTTTCTTACTTGACAGTGGTATGATCTCCTCAGCTTCCAGTTCAACAAACTGTACATATTTATAAATCATCATGAGAGGCTTGACTATCTTAGATGCTTCTGTTATGTTACACAGCAACTTAAATGTCTTAACTTAAATTCAATAAACAATTTCTAGTATAAACTTGTAAATAATCTGTAATGAGTCAATTTATTGAAGTTTGTTTGTTTGCATTTTTCTAGTGCTTTTAAACCAAAGTTCTCTACAGTTTGTCATTCACCCAAGCTTGCACTCACTCACTCACTCACTCACTCACTCACCGTAGTTGAACTGGCTGTTGCTCTTCTCACAGTTGATGACATTAAACCGATACGGGACGTCTGCCACCATGTTACTGACTTCAAAGTAAAACCACTGAGCGTGCTGCGAACAGTTAGCATCCGCATTCAGTATAAGGTCATATTCATATCTATACGGGAGGAGAGGAGAGAGGAGGAGAGAACAACAACCTTAACTTTTTAAAACATGTTTTACTATTTTCTGCCACCATTACTCAATAATAAACTGTTCTCTGTATTAAAGTTGTTTTACATGGTGGCAACAGAAAATAACCCTCTGATGTCCATCTGTAAAAAATGATAAGTAACTAAGTAGTATTTGTGCAGTTTTAGTTATGATAATATTTCTGATAAAACCCAATAGAGAATAATTCAACCTGCTTTTTACACACAGAGTCATTGTTGGATATGGGCAGTGAAGAACAATGTGTGCTGCTTTATTCTGTGCTACCTGTGTTTTACTGATTTAATTTTTTTAGTCAGGACCATGTGTAAGCTATAAGATGTAATATTATTATCTGTAATATGTGTGCTTGTGTGTCCTTACCTGCGGACCTGAACAGCCTTCCTTAGGTTCCCACATTCAAAGTTAGAGAAAAACCTCAGGGACTCAGACGGATTCTGAAGACTGACAGAGACAGAGACTGATATTTTCACAATAATATTCATAAAAAAATCATTTCAAATTAAAACTCATCTTTTAAAATAGATAGCTTAATAAATGTGCTGTGTTCTTTGCTATACCTGCTGTCTTCCAGGTCAAAGACCACCTGGTTGATGATGTCATCAGTAATCAGGAAACGCAGCACATCCTCAAACACTTTCTGCCTGGTCGAGATAAATAAGACCGAGGTGAAGACCATTGTGAAGAAATGCGTCTTCACAATGGGATATTAATGATAGCTGATACAGAAACGACCCTCCTGTCTTACTGTGTATGTGGGCTATACTACTTACTATAACAATTCCCATATAATGAACAACCCAGCCTCTTTATTCTGCTTCAATTTTACTCCATAATTACAACATTCTTACAGTAATTCCAAGTATATATGACTACAACTTGGAATTATTCTGACTTTACTTGACTGTAATTTCTTGGCAATGTCTTCCCATTACCACAAAATTGCTACATTTTTAACAGCCTACTTGACTATTATTTCTTGGTAATTTCTTCACATTACTACATAATTACTATGCAATTACTACATAATTAATGGCCTGTAAATTAAAGGGTTACCGTATCTACTTTAATTCTCACAGCACAGCTTCTCAATAGATACAAACAGCTGCAGGGATGACTACATTTAGTTTGAAAAGAGACAGACTTTTAAAGGTCCCTCACAAAACCAGTACTACCATCAGGTCTGTTCAGGACTGAAGACTTAGGCTGGTGTCAGTTCTGATGAGCTTCAACAGGCCTGAAACATGATGAAACCAAGTTCAGAGGGAAAATACAGCTTTAACAGTTTAAGTGTCAGTGTGTCTGTAAATGTGTGAAACTATAAGATTGAATTGATAAGATGCAATTTCTGTTTAGTTGATATTAAGGTGCATTCGATTTATTGAATTTGTGATTCTCCATCCAACTTCCCATATAATAATCTGTGTAGACAATGATGTCATGTACAGTTAATATATAAGATGTTTCAAATCAGTACCTAAAAGGTTCAATAATCATTCTTGTTAATTTTGGATGAATTATAATCTGGAGGGAGATAATCTGTTGACCTCTGGATAATCACACTAGAAGAAACATGGTGACGAACATAGTGACCCACCTCTGTCTGGGTTTCTGTATTTGATGTGTGGAATTCTACATCAGTTAATACAGAGTTTGAGCTGATGTGTTTGTGTTGTTGTTTCTCATTATGTTGAATAATTTGGTAAGATAATTCCTATATTTCTGTAGTAACATACCACTGGGTTATTAAAGCCAGGGTTGTTCCCTTAGCCTGTCAGTATTTATTATAGACAGAGTGAGAATCATAGTTTACCCTCAACATGTTTATGCTGGTGTAATACTTTTAGTGAAATACTTTATACATAAATGTTATTTCCTAAAAGACAACATCTATATTTGATGCCTGTTTAAATGAAATAATATTGTATAAAAAATATGTGAAAGGCTGTTATATTAAAAAAGTCCAATGTATGTATGAATATCTATGCACTTTAATACCTGTCTGATCACTTATTTTGTCCTATTTTTTATTTGACATATATAATTGTCTATTGAGTTTATTATTTTTTTCTATGGTTTTCTTATTATTTATTTATTCATTCATTTTCTTTCTTCTGACCTATATTGCTATTG
>NW_019174719.1:0-337 GCF_002260705.1 Seriola dumerili | reverse complement strand
ATTATTGTGCTCGAGACTCACAGTGACTGGAGTTTGTTGTTTTGCTGTACAAAAACATAACATATTATTTGAGGTATAATAGAGACGAAAGAGTTGACTTTATTTGTAGTTGTTTTTAATAAAATAATGAAAACTGCCACACTGAAAAATACAAAAACAACAATTATGACACATTCAGGAAAAAAGACGAGGAACCACAACAATCTGCTGAAGCCACTGTTAGTTATCAATAAAACTTGGGCAACATTTACATATTTAAGGCACATTTATATCTATAGATTATCGCACCTAATTGTATGCACACACACTCTCTCACACACACACACACACACACACA
>NW_019174718.1:0-183 GCF_002260705.1 Seriola dumerili | reverse complement strand
TTTGTTTGTTCCCCAGTTTACTTTTCTTATGCTGCTGAAATTATTCTGGAAAAGACTGGGCCAGGTCTGGGCTGAGAGATCTGGCTGAAGTGCAGGCCAACTGGTGGCCTTAGAGGAGTCCAACATTCTGCCATCAGAATCTAGGATGGCTTTTATTCATTTCCTGCTATTTTCCCCATGCCA
>NW_019174717.1:0-150 GCF_002260705.1 Seriola dumerili | reverse complement strand
TACCACTTTCTACGACTTTTTCACAAAATATTGCAACAACTTTTCCTCAGAATAACAGAGATGACCAAAAACCTGATGACCACTCTGGCTAAGCTCCAGAGATCCTGTGTATATATATATGTGAAACAAAATGTGACAAAATGTGAAAAA
>NW_019174716.1:0-123 GCF_002260705.1 Seriola dumerili | reverse complement strand
AAAGAGGATATGATGTCATGGACAGGCGACCAATGAAATGGAGCGTTACGGTGATTAAAATCACAGATTTCTCTGGTCTGAGAATTGATGGAAACATTTGTGAAAATGTAAGAAGACAACTCA
>NW_019174715.1:0-192 GCF_002260705.1 Seriola dumerili | reverse complement strand
CCTCAGCTGAAGCGTGGTGGATGTAGTCATTGATGAAGCGCAGATGCTTGGACACCTGGGTGTAGACGCCAGGGCGGCCTGAGAGAGCACAACCGTTAGGACTCCCATAACTCATGATGCCAACCTGCACGAAACCACTGCCTGCACGACAGACCAGTGGGCCGCCGTAATCCCCCTGTGGAGCCCAAAAAA
>NW_019174714.1:0-148 GCF_002260705.1 Seriola dumerili | reverse complement strand
CAGCTTTGAAAACACGAAGTAGAGGAGGATTTACCGTCTTAACCCCAAGCATCAAAGTTTGTGGTATTGCAGGTGCAATGTGGAACCTGAACATCAACGTCGAGCCTAATGAAATGTAATCTGAAGTTGGAATATGGTTTCAAAGTTT
>NW_019174713.1:873188-873508 GCF_002260705.1 Seriola dumerili | reverse complement strand
TGAAAAAACAACAAAGTTTAATAAGGTATAAAAACATCATATTATAATAACATTTAAAGACGTCATAGTATATTGAGGCCTGAAAATTGAAAAAAACGACATACTATAGTATGGCCTGAAAATTGAAAAAAACGACATAGTATAGTATGGCAAAAAAAGTGAAAAAACAACAAAGTTTAATAAGGTATAAAAACATCAAAAAACATCATATTATAATAAAATATCAAGACGTCATAGTATATCGAGGCCTGAAAATTGAAAAAACAACATAGTATAGTATGGCCTGAAAATTGAAAAAAACGACATAGTATAGTATGGCA